>NC_079197.1:4451074-4588574 GCF_029499605.1 Hyla sarda
AGAGAGGCGCATGCATCATGGATTGGCATTTCAAAACCACTTGCAGAAGGTGTATTGGACACAGGGCACAAGACAGAGCAGGGTGACCCGAGCAGGCGGGCGAGGATGTAAAGGGCAGCGCAACGAGGAGACGTGACGGTAATAAGCTCACAGCACAGCCCTGACAACAAGGATTACTGAGGAAGAATGGAGGAGACAAGAACTCCATCATTGTAACAACTCCCATCATCCCCTAATAGACCCCTGTACACATCGTATCAGCATTACCCAACCTGTTATTAAATCGCACCCGTCAGATCCAACACAAAAACATTTCTTTTAATCTATCCCTCAGAACCTAATCCTGACCATGTACATGTAATTTCTATGTGTCTCGCAGCTTTATTTATTTTTTTTATTACACTTTTAATTTAGCTCACTAGTCTGAATTCCTCTCAAAGGGAGGGGGCGTGGCCTCACTGTGCAGGTCTCCGCCCCCTCCCTCAGTATGCTGTCTGCTCACATCTCCCCTAACATTAGCAAAACTACAACTCCCAGCATGTCCTCACTGACAGTAGCGGGACACAAAATGACAATGGGAGGAGCCCTGCGGTCACAGCTGTCAATCAAGGAAGTGTGTCCATGACATAGGTGATGATGCATGGACACAGCAGGACTAGTATGTCTCCAAGCAGGCAGGGGGGCAGTTGTTTGACTGTATTGTTTTGTATGAAATACTGAAAATTTTCTAATGAAAGCAATTGCAAAACCTATTGGTTATACATGCTTTACAACATATCAAATGTTTTTGTATCGGACAGTGCCCATTTAAGCCATTACAAAACTACAACTCCCATAATTCCCTAATAGACCCCTGTACACATTGTATCAGCATTACCCAACCTGCTGCTATTAAATAGTACCTGTCACCAAACTAAACTTTTAATATATTGTTATGTTATTATAAGACACTTTGCTATTTACTTGCTGTTAAAATTCTCAACCTTTATATGTTTTTAAGGTGATTGAAAAAACAGCCACTAGGTGGCTCTGTTCTGTTCCCTGCGCAAGTCAAATAGTTAGTTGGGTCTCCACCCGGACATGCAAAAGTCCAAACTCCGGAAGTGTGTGCGGGGCATGTGAGGCACAGCAATCGCAGGCTTTCTGTGATGTAGGGCGGGAGGGATGTTAGGTGTGGTTATGGAATATAATCTGAGTTACTTTACAAAATATGGTTTGATGACAGGTACTCTTTAAGCTATTACAAAACTACAACTCCCATCATTCCCTAATAGACCCCTGTAAAAATCATATCAGCATTACCCAACCTGTGTATCTCCAGCTACTGCAAAACTGGAGGGAGGTAGGGAGGGAGGGGGGGGGGGGAAGAGGAGGAAGAAGAAGGAGGAGGGAGGAGGAGGAGGGAGGGAGATGAGGAGGAAGAAGGAGGAGGAAGAGGAATAGGAAGAAGGAGTAGGAATAGGAAGAAGTAGTAGGAATAGGAAGAAGGAGGAGGAAGAGGAAAAAGGAGGAGGAAGGAGGAGGAAGAGGAAAAAGGAGGAGGAAGGAGGTGGAAGAGGAAGAGGGAGGAGGAGGAAAAGGAAGAAGGAGGAGGGAGGGAGAGGAGGAAGTACAAGGAAGAAGGAAGGAGGAAGTAGAAGGCGGCGGAGGAGGACAAAGGAAGAAGGAGGAGGAAGGAAGGAGGAGGAAGGAAGAAGGAGAAAGAAGGAGAAAGAAGGAAGAAGAAAAAGTAGGAAGAAGAAGAGGAAGAAGAGGAAGAAGATGAAGAAGGAGGAGAAGGAGGAGAAGGAGAAGGAGGAGAAGGAGAAGAAGAAGGAGGAGGAAGGAGGAAGGAGAAGGGGGAGGAAGACGGAGGAGGAGGAAGGAGGAGGAAGGAGGAGGAAGATGGAGGAAGAAGAAGAAGGAGGAGGAAGAAAAAGGAGGAAGAAGAAGGAGGAAGAAGGAGGAATAAGGAAGAAGAAGGTGGAATAAGGAGGAATAAGGAGGAATAAGGAAGAAGAAGGAAGAAGAAGGAAGAAGAAGGAGAAGAGGAAGAGGAAGAGGAAGAAGGAGGAAGAAGGAGGAGGAAGAAGGAGGAGGAGGAAGGAGGAGGAGGAGGAAGAAGGAGGAGGAAGAAGGAGGAGGAAGAAGGAGGAAGAAGGAGGAGGAAGAAGAAGAAGGAGAAGAAGGAGGAGTAAGAAGGAGGAGGAGGAAGAAGAAGGAGGAGGAAGAAGAAGGAGGAGGAGGAAGAAGAAGGAGGAGGAGGAAGAAGAAGGAGGAGGAGGAGGAAGAAGGAGGAGGAGGAAGAAGGAGGAGGAAGAAGAAGGAGGAGGAAGAAGAAGGAGGAGGAAGAAGAAGGAGGAGGAAAAAGAAGGAGAAGAAGGAGAAGGAGAAGAGGAAGAAGAAGGAAGAAGAAGAAGGAAGAAGAAGGAGGAAGAAGAAGGAGGAGGAGGAAGAAGGAGGAAGAAGAAGGAGGAGGAAGAAGAAGGAGGAGGAAGTCATTAAAAGTGTAAAAACTTACAAAATGTTTCTAATCATATTCAGTGACCAGAGAAACACAAAGAGCAAAATGTAAATCCAAATCAAACCGACTGTCAGTCACAAAATTTAAGGTCACAACTGGACATAAACAGCTACAATATTTTCACTAACCACATCTCCTGTATCCACTTATCTGTAGGAGGAAAATAGACCAGCAGGGATTACCCTGCGCCATGCAGAGTCCCTGGAGACTCCGGGCACAGAGACCATGGGCCGCGTTCATCCGCCCACATCCCAGGAGAGACAAAGTATAAACAGAGAAGAGCAACGGTATATACCTCTCATCACAGCGGTGTACAGCACAACAGACTGCAGGAAAGGTGACCGGAAAGAACACGGAGGATTCATAGAAATAGAGCTAAAACTACAGAATACAATGTATGTAATGGATAGGTAATGTATGTACACAGTGGCCTCACCAGCAGAATAGTGAATGCAGCTCTGGAGTATAATACAGGATATAACTCAGGATCAGTACAGGATAAGTAATGTATATACACAGTGACCTCACCAGCAGAATAGTGAGTACAGCTCTGGAGTATAATACAGGATATAACTCAGGATCAGTACAGGATAAGTAATGTAATGTATGTACAGTGACCTCACCAGCAGAATAGTGAGTGCAGCTCTGGAGTATAATACAGGATATAAATTAGGATCAGTACAGGATAAGTAATGTAATGTATGTACACAGTGATCCCACCAGCAGAATAGTGAGTACAGCTCTGGAGTATAATACAGGATATAACTCAGGATCAGTACAGGATAAGTAATATAATGTATGTACACAGTGACCTCACCAGCAGAATAGTGAGTACAGCTCTGGAGTATAATACAGGATATAACTCAGGATCAGTACAGGATAAGTAATGTAATGTATGTACACAGTGACCTCACCAGCAGAATAGTGAGTGCAGCTCTGGAGTATAATACAGGATATAACTCAGGATCAGTACAGGATAAGTAATGTAATGTATGTACACAGTAACCTCACCAGCAGAATAGTGAGTGCAGCTCTTGAGTATAATACAGGATATAACTCAGGATCAGTACAGGATAAATAATGTATATACACAGTGACCTCACCAGCAGAATAGTGAGTACAGCTCTGGAGTATAGTCCAGGATATAACTCAGGATCAGTACAGGATAAGTAATGTAATGTATGTACACAGTGACCTCACCAGCAGAATAGTGAGTACAGCTCTGGAGTATAATACAGGATATAACTCAGGATCAGTACAGGATAAGTAATGTAATGTATGTACACAGTGATCTCACCAGCAGAATAGTGAGTACAGCTCTGGAGTATAATACAGGATATAACTCAGGATCAGTACAGGATAATTAATGTAATGTATGTACACAGTGACCTCACCAGCAGAATAGTGAATACAGCTCTGGAGTAGAATACAGGATATAACTCAGGATCAGTACAGGATAAGTAATGTAATGTATGTACACAGTGACCCCACCAGCAGAATAGTGAGTACAGCTCTGGGGTATAACATTGGATTATAAATCAGGATCATTATAAAGAGTTAAATAATAAATAAATGTAAACACTAAACCCACAGATATGAAGAGCTGAGGACACTCTTTCACTGATGTAGTCAAATATCACAGGGGGAAAAAAAAAATCATAAAAAAATTAGTAATTAAAAAAAATATTTCACAAAAAGGAGCGGGTGTAATGATGAGTAATGTTATCACACAGTGTGACCCTTCATCAGTGCAGACACGACGATTACCAACAAGTAAAACATCATTACGGCGTTACTGTACAAACATCTCCATGGAAACCTGGATGCCGGATCGTGTCCCCGCGCCCAATCATTAGTGTTGATTTTTATCTAACATTATATATGGAGTTAAGGCAATAATTACATCGGAGACATGGCGAGCGACAAACACGACAAGACGCAATCCTAGTCCGTGCCACAGTCAGGAAACCAGGGTGCCTACAGCTGTTGCAAAACTATAACTACCAGCATGCCCGGACAGCCGCTGGCTGTCCGGGTATGTTGGGAGTTGTAGTTTTGCAACAGCTGAAGAGCCACAGGTATAAAGCCACTGGCTCTCTGGGCATGCTGGGAGTTGTAGTTTTGCAACAGTTGGAGATACTCTGGTCAGGAACCCAAAGATCCAAAACGGCAAAACTTCAATGCTTATATAGTGCAGCATAAAATGTTATAGGTTCTTGTGTATACCTTGTGCTGGCCTGTTTTAGCTGATGTGGCAGGCAAGGACTTTTCAGCCATAATGATTCCTATTACAGCACTGAAATGACTTCCTAATGCTGCCTACATATTCCATGAAACTTCTGGCTTTGCAAAGAGAAGGGTGGAGTCCGATCACTGCACCTGGTCATCTAATTAGGCTGGCGCAGTTCACACTATGTCCATTTTTCTGTATAACTACTATATATCCTGATCCCATAGAGATATCAGCAGTATACAGATAGAGCTGGAGGGGAGTTGTATAACTACTATATATCCTGATCCCATAGAGATACCAGCAGTATACAGATTGAGCTGGAGGGGAGGTGTATAACTACTATATATCCTGATCCTATAGAAATAGCAGCAGTATACAGATTGAGCTGGAGGGGAGGTATATAACTACTATATATCCTGATCCCATAGAAATAACAGCAGTATACAGATGGAGATGGAGGGAGGTATAACTACTATATATCCTGATCCCATAGAAATAACAGAAGTATACAGATAGAGCTGGAGGGGAGGTGTATAACTACTATATATACACACTGATCCCATAGAGATAGCAGCAGTATACAGATAGAGCTGGAGGGGAGGTGTATAACTACTATATATACACACTGATCCCATAGAGATAGCAGCAGTATACAGATAGAGCTGGAAGGGAGGTGTATAACTACTATATATCCTGATCCTATATAGAGATCGCAGCAGTATACAGATAGAGCTGGAGGGGAGGTGTATAACTACTATATATCCTGATCCCATAGAGATAGCAGCAGTATACAGATAGAGCTGGAGGGGAGATGTATAACTATTATATATCCTGATCATATACAGAGATAGCAGCAGTATACATATAGAGCTGGAGGGGAGGTGTACAACTATTACATATCCTGATCCCGTAGAGATAGCAGCAGTATACAGATAGAGCTGGAGGAGGGGGGTATAACAACTATATATCCTGATCCATAGAGATAGCAGAAGTATACAGATAGACCTGGAGGGGAGGTGATTAACTATTAAATATCCTGATCCTATGGAGATAGCAGCAGTATACAGATAGAGCTGGAGGGGAGGTGTATAACTACTATATATCCTGATCCCATAGAAATAACAGCAGTATACAGATAGAGCTGGAAGGGAGGTGTATAACTGCTATATATCCTGATCCTATATAGAGATAGCAGCAGTATACAGATAGAGCTGGAAGGGAGGTGTATAACTGCTATATATCCTGATCCTATATAGAGATAGCAGCAGTATACAGATAGAGCTGGAGGGGAGGTGTATAACTACTATATATCCTGATCCCATAGAAATAACAGCAGTATACAGATAGAGCTGGAAGGGAGGTGTATAACTGCTATATATCCTGATCCTATATAGAGATAGCAGCAGTATACAGATAGAGCTGGAGGGGAGGTGTATAACTACTATATATCCTGATTCCATAGAGATAGTAGCAGTATACAGATAGAGCTGGAAGGGAGATGTATAACTATTATATATCCTGATCATATACAGAGATAGCAGCAGTATACAGATAGAGCTGGAGGGGAGGTGTATAACTATTATATATCCTGATCCCGTAGAGATAGCAGCAGTATACAGATAGAGCTGGAGGAGGGGGGTGTAACAACTATATATCCTGATCCATAGAGATAGCAGAAGTATACAGATAGACCTGGAGGGGAGGTGATTAACTATTAAATATCCTGATCCTATGGAGATAGCAGCAGTATACAGATAGAGCTGAAAGGTGCTGGAGGCAACCTGGTTAGGACACACACACAGAGTGTATTCTATTAAAGGTTTCCCCAATGGTTTCCCGTGGTCACTGCCCGGGTACATACAAATGATGTCACGCCAGCGAGGCCCCGCCCACCTCTCCTTCACATAGTAACACTTAGGTCACTGTATTTGCAATCACGGGCAGCGCGGCTCGGGGCTGACACAATAGCAGATGCGTTCCCTCCTACGCCTCAATTAATTTGCGAGCGCTCCCGGGTTTGGGAAATAACGGAGAACATTTCTCTGCTGGTTGTGTCTGGTTACCCGGAGGTGGATGCTGTGGGCGAGGTGCAAAACTATGCTGGAGCTGAACGGGTGCCAACGGAGAGAGCGCGCGCCAAAGCTTCCCGATAGCCAGGAGTCCCATCCACAATAAATAGCTGGCAGAGGCGGGCGCTGGGTATCTGCTGGGATCGTTACACCTACGACTAAGGGCGACATCTGGGAACGGGTGCAGAGGGAGCGACTCGGCTCCGGCCATCGAGGGGTAAACGTACCGCGCGACGTAATGAGGACTGCGCCTTCCGACACCGAGTTATCGACTGGGTAAACGGTGAAGACCTTCACAACACAGGCGTTTAACGGGCGCTAATGGGCATAGACAGGCGGCATATGGAAGACTGAGGCTTCATGCACCACATGGAACGCTCTTGGAAAGGGAGCTCAGAGTCCTATGGCGCTAAAGAAAAACAGTGCCACCCCTGTTCTCAGGTTTAGTGTGGTATTACAACTTGGTTTCATTCACGTCAATGAAACTGAACTGCAACACCGCGTACAACCTGAAGACAAGAGTGGCGCTGTTTTTTCTTATTCTGGATAGCCACTTTAATGCTATCCAGAAAAGGACTACAACTCTCAGCAGCCAGTGCATTGCAAATCAATACCCTGAACAATGGCGGAGCTCATTCAAATGTATAACTCTCCAGATGTTGCCAAACTACAACTCCCATCATGACCTAAAAGTCCCCAAACCTTATGCGGTCATCTTTAGTTTATTAGTGTTCCTCAACGTGTGGCTCTCCAGGAGTTGGACAACTACAAATCCCACCATGCCCATCAATTCCAATCAGTCTTACTTATAACACTTCAGATAATGAACAACTATGACTCCCATCATGCCCCTCAGCACAATTTATACCACTCCAGATAATGCTCTACAGCTCCCATCATGCCCACCAATTCCAGTCAGTCCCAGAATTTCCCAATCAGTGAGCCGCCAGCTGTTGCAAAACTACCACTCCCAGCATGCCCGGACAGCCTTTGGCTGTCCGGGCATGCTGGGAGTTGTAGTTTTGCAACAGCTGGAGGCACACTGGTTGGGAAACATCACATTAGGGTAAAAATTAGGGTAATTGATCCTAATATATTGCAAAACTACAACTCCCAACATGCTGGGAGTTGTAGTTTTGCAACAGCTGAAGGCACACTGGTCTAACTTCTCACTCTCCAGATGCTGCACACTACAACTCCCATCATGCCCTGACAGTTCCTAAAAACCTTGTGTATCTTCATCTGCCATATTCGGTTGCATGCCCTTTATCAGTTTTACGCAAGTGTGTTGCAAAACTACAACTCCCATCATGCCCTAAGAGCAGAGTTGTTGTTTCTTATGGTTGGGGAACACTTGTCAATCATACACGTGCAGGTTACTGCAAAAAGGGCTCCAGTATCACAATGGAGGAACCGTGTCGCTCCCCATTTATGGCCCCAATTTGGGGGTTGATATGGTGGTTAAAAAAATAAAAAAAATAAAAAAAAACGGAGAAACCGCCTAATACACTTGACATGATCGGAATTGTCAAAAAATAAGTACACAAAACCTTATCCTTTTCCTAGTAGTTTTTCATGATTTTTTTTCCCCTTTAATTGCCATTAAAAGATTAAAGGGGTACTCCCGTGGAAAAACTATTTTTTTTAATCAACTGGTGCCAGAAAGTTAAACAGATTTGTAAATTACTTCCATTTAAAAATCTTAATCAGTCCAGTACTTATTAGCTGCTGAATACAGCAGAGGAAATTCTTTTCTTTTTGGAACACAGAGCTCTCTGCTGACACCTCTGTCCATTTTAGGAACTGTCCAGAGTAGGAGAAAAACCCCCATAGTTAACATATGCTGCTCTGGACAGTTCCTAAAATGGACAGAGATGTCAGCAGAGAGCACTGTGCTCGTGATGTCAGCAGAGAGCTCTGTGTTCCAAAAAGAAAACCATTTCCTCTGTAGTATTCAGCAGCTAATAAGTACTGGAAGGATTAATAATTTTTAATAGAAGTAATTTACAAATCTGTTTAACTTTCTGGCACCAGTTGATTTAAAAGAAAAAAGTTTTCCGCGGGAGTACCCCTTTAAATGTATGTATGTATGAATAAGAAAAAGTATAGTTCAAATTTACTTATGGTAATTACTTCCTTCCATGAGGGCAGCACAGCATTTGTTCCTGTTCTGCCTTTGGACTCAAGAAAAGATGAAGTTTTGGTATGTACATTTTAACTTTCCATATCATCCTATCATTCCTGTGCTGCCTATGACAATATGGAAAGTTCAAATGTACATACCAAAACTTCTTTCCATCTGTCCTAAGGCAGCGCAGTATTTGTTCCTGTGCTGCCATAGAACGATATGAAAAGTTTAAAATTACTTACCAAAATGTCTTCTTTCCATAAGTCCGAAGGCAGCACATAAATAAAAGCTGTGCTGCCATATGACAATAAGGAAAGTTCAAATGTATATACCAAAACTTCTTCTTTCCATGACTAAGGCAGGACAGTATTTGTTCCTGTGCTGCCTTAGGACTCATGGAAAGAAGAAATTTTGGTATGTACATTTGAACTTTCCATATTGTCATACGGCAGCACAGAATTTATTTACGGTATTCCTGTGCTGCCGTGGGATGATCTGGAAAGTTCGAGTTTACTTACCATATTTCTTCTTTCCTTGAGTCCAAAGGCAGAAAAGGAACAAATACTGTCCTGCCTTAGGACTCATCGAATGAAGAAGTTTTGGTATATATATATATATATATATATATATATATATATACATACACACACATTTGAACTTTTCTTATCGTCATACGGCAGTTTCCACAAGTCCTAAGGCAGCACAAGAACAAATGCTGTGGTGCTGTATGACGACATGGAAAAAAACATTGCAAACGGTATATGTAAACAGTCATTGTGGAATTGATCAATTGTTTTGTCTCTCCTGGGACCTACGGAGTTTAAGCTCTCAGAAAGCGCCCCCTGCTTCATCCCAGGAGGATGTCAGAAAGTCTTCTGCCACTTAGACTAGAACAATATGGCGACTGACTACAAAACAGTGTGCAGCCAACAATCGCAATGTCACAGGATTGAGTGGGGTCATAACATCATTAGTGGATTGGAACGAGACCCCACTTTTATTCACTGTCTGTAATACAGCGGTGCGAGACCACCATCTTGGGACACATGACCCACGTCACAGCTTAAGTTGCCATCTCTAGCAGTGGGAAGGTGGGAGGTGGTCTTAACACTTGGACCACTACCTAACAACAGTTTTGTGGGTCGGCAATGCACAGGTTTTCAGAATGTTCCTATTCACTGACAGCAAGCAGAGATTTTCAAAAATATTAAGAACTGAAACACCAATCCTATCAGAAAATTGGTAGAATTCTTTATTACACAATGATGAAATATTATAGATGTAACACTAGGAAGCCCCCACCCCAATAAGATGGACGCCCCTATAAGGGATCGGATACACAGTGTATCGTTCTACCAGATATATTCACTTAGCATTTAGAAGCTACACGTCCCCCACCAAACACCGCCATTCGCGCCCCGGCCCGGCATCATGCGGCAGTGATTTATTAGTGAGGAAACGATCCCTAATTGAGCAGCATTATTGGGGGATGATTGATGGCGCTTTGTTTTCTCATGCATCAGCTAAGTCGTGCGATGGACGCCGCGGAGTAATCTCCAGCAAATGGCAGGAGCCTAATTACCCGTAAACGTCGCCTTTCGCCGGACCCTCGGAAGCTTCTCCTACAAACTTGTGCTGTGTACACACAACGCAACCGGGAAAATACCAAGCTCCATTATTGATGAGCTCCGGAAGAGCCTCCGAGGAGGGCGGCGAGGCCGTCGGGGTGGAGGACGACATCAAAGGGAGAAGTAAAGGGGGATACTGGGCCCGGGGGGCAGAAAGTTATATACAGCGCGCAGAAGAGACATCGTTCACCTGAGGCCGCACTCACGCCTTATATATTATACACTCTCCAGCAGCCCTGTAATCTGTACAATGAAATAATTCTAGTTTTTGCAAATAGGGATTTTAGAAATATCCAACTAATTGGGATTAAAAAGTGGGTATGATTGGACCCAGAACAACGTAGAAAGATACATTTTGCTCAGTTGACAGACTTTGAGAGGGGGCTTTCTTTATTATACCCCCAGTTCTCTTCATTATACCCCACCTATCTTCATTACACCCCACCTATCTTCATTACACCCCACCTATCTTCATTACACCCCAGCTATCTTCATTACACTCCCATGTCTCTTACTTACGCTCCCATATCTCTAAATTACACCCCTGTCTCTTCATTAAACTCCCATGTCGCTTCATTATACCTCCCTTCCCCCCATCTGGACCATTTAAAGGCACTTAAAAGAAATTTAGTGCCATGACCCCTCCGGCTCTCCTCATGCATGGAGCGGTGGTTGACATGTCCCCTCCATGCAACTTTATGGGAGAGCCAAAGAGCTGTTCTCGTGTATCTCTGGCTCTCCCATAGAGATGCATGGGGGGGGGGGGGGGGGGGGGGGGGAGAGGGGATGCGTCGACCATCGTGCACGAGATGAGCTGGGGTGCTGGGCAGGAGGTTGCGGGGGTCCCTGTGATCAGACAACTTATCCCTTATCTAAAGGTAGCTAAGTACCAGAGTTGCCCTTTAAAAGGGTCCATACACCTGTGGATGTCTATTCTATAAACCTCCCAAAACACATGCATGCTGAGAGTTGTAGTCGCTTCTTACAGGAGGGCCATTGTTGTAGGTCATTAGGCAAGCTGATACAGAATCCATAACACGCAGTTCACAAATATAAGGACATGATGGGACTTTTCCAACAGTCGGACCTTGTGGAATTAAGGCCATAAAATAGCTAAGAAAAAAACTCAGTTCGCACAATCAACCTTCAATATGGCAATGTGCACCAGGCAATAAACAGTTAATGGTGGCGCCCATCAATAATGAGCGCAAAAACTCAGAATGTGCATAAGGAAGCGAGTGAGAACCTGCAATGTGCACGAAGCCAATCTAAGGACCGCCGCCGCCTCCTAAATGTAAATGACTGGCGGAGATTAAATACCTACTTTGCCTAAAGACTCTTGATAATGAGTTTTGCCTTTTTTTAAGCATCTTTTAAAGGGTGTTTCATGTCGGCAACTGCTGGAATCTCCTGGTAAATTGTTTTAATTCGAAGCTATGCCATCTGTTGTTAACATAACCGAGCGCGGGGCTGAGGCAGTGAGACGGCTCTGCAGAGGAGACCGCCGCGCCGTCGGAGGGAGACGGGGGGGGGGGGGGTGTCAATAGCTGAGAACACTTACTCCGTGATGAAAGAAGGAGAGATACCACATGGATGAGTACAAGAGATTGTGACGATAACTGTAAATACCGAACGTCCATCCGACGCTTCCCCGAACTCTTTCATCTTCAGGGGCTAAACATGCCGATCGATAGACCTGCGCTGTCTGCGGTGGGGCCGCCAAAATGATCAGCGGTAATTATTACTCCACCGATCCTGCCAGATCTGCACTAAAAATTTAACAGTACAGGCAGTGCAGCAACTTGGCTGACGGCTCTAAGAAGTGCACCAACGCATTTCATGCCCTTCAGGTGTCGTCCATCTGCAGAGATCATGTCATAGTTCATGCACAAAAAGTACTAACAAAAAGTTTGGTGATAAACTAGAGTCCAGCGTGGTGTCGTGCAGGTAATATTTCAAATGTCATAGTAGAAAGTTGTGTTGCGCTGTGCTGTGCTAGGCAACTAAGGGAGAAAGTAACTGTGAGTGTGCTACTGACAAACAGCTTTAGGTATAGATTTAGGCAAGAATGTATCTTGCAATTTTATGATGCAAGACCACAACTCTTAGCATGCCCGGACAGCCAACGGCTGTCCGGTCATGCAAAGAGTTGTGGGCTTGCAACAGCTGGAGGCACACTGGTTGGGAAAAACTGTTTTAGATGCTTCATCCATCATAAAATTGCAAGATAGAGTCTTGCCTAAATCTATACCTAAAGCTGTTTGTCAGTAGCACACACACACACAGTTACTTTCTCCCTTAGTTGCCTAGCCTATCACAGCACAGCATAACGCAGAAGTAACACATTTTAGGTGCACATTACCCATATTGGGAAAGGGAGCTTACTAAGTACGAGTAAGGGCTCTACGTGCACCTGAAACGTGTCATTTCTGCTCCACTATTCTCGGTATCTTACAATTTTTTGATGGAAAAAAATTCTAAAAAGTGTGCTTCCAGACCAGTGTGCCTGCAGTTGTTGCAAGACTACAAATAGAAAAGTATTTTTTAAACTTATGATGAAGAGTCCAGTGTGGTGTCATGCCCATCACAAAACTGTAAAAAATAGTTAAGCATAAGAGACGCATTTCAGGTGCACATTACTCATATTAGGATATAACTCAGGATCAGTACAGGATAAGTAATGTAATGTATGTACACAGTGACCTCACCAGCAGAATAGTGAGTACAGCTCTGGAGTATAATACAGGATATAACTGAGGATCAGTACAGGATAAGTAATGTAATGTATGTACACAGTGACCTCACCAGCAGAATAGTGAGTACAGCTCTGGGGTATAATCCAGGATATAACTCAGGATCAGTACAGGATAAGTAATGTAATGTATGTACACAGTGACCTCACCAGCAGAATAGTAAGTACAGCTCTGGAGTATAATACAGGATGTAACTCAGGATCAGTACAGGATAAGTAATGTAATGTAATGTACACAGTGACCTCACCAGCAGAATAGTGAGTACAGCTCTGGAGTATAATACAGGATATAACTCAGGATCAGTACAGGATAAGTAATGTAATGTATGTACACAGTGATCTCACCAGCAGAATAGTGAGTACAGCTCTGGAGTATAATACAGGATATAACTCAGGATAAGTGCAGGATAAGTAATGTAATGTATATACACAGTAACCTCACCAGCAGAATAGTGAGTGCAGCTCTGGAGTATAATACAGGATATAAATCAGGATCAGTACAGGATAAGTAATGTAATGTATGTACACAGTGATCTCACCAGCAGAATAGTGAGTACAGCTCTGGAGTATAATACAAGATATAACTCAGGATCAGTACAGGATAAGTAATGTAATGTATGCACACAGTGACCTCACCAGCAGAATAGTGAGTACAGCTCTGGAGTATAATACAGGATATAACTCAGGATCAGTGCAGGATAAGTAATGTAATGTATGTACACAGTGACCCCACCAGCAGAATAGTGAGTACAGCTCTGGGGTATAATACAGGATATAACTCAGGATCAGTGCAGGATAAGTAATGTAATGTATGTACACAGTGACCTCACCAGCAGAATAGTGAGTGCAGCTCTGGAGTATAATACAGGATATAACTCAGGATCAGTACAGGATAAGTAATGTAATGTATGCACACAGTGACCTCACCAGCAGAATAGTGAGTACAGCTCTGGAGTATAATACAGGATATAACTCAGGATCAGTGCAGGATAAGTAATGTAATGTATGTACACAGTGACCCCACCAGCAGAATAGTGAGTACAGCTCTGGGGTATAATACAGGATATAACTCAGGATCAGTATAGGATAAGTAATGTAATGTATGTACACAGTGACCTCACCAGCAGAATAGTGAGTACAGCTCTGGAGTATAATACAGGATCGGTGATGTAAGGTACATAATGACTGTTTATATATAATTCCCCATTTTAACCATCTGGTATTTTCCTCCTCCTCCATGAATGTTTGCATTGTCTGGGGTTCGGTGACAGAATTCTCACAGATTCTTTTGTGTCCTTGTTAGTAAAAGCTTTTTATTTTTTCCATGGGAAATTTTCTCAGAAAATCAAATAATTGATCTTAAATTTACAGCTTTCTGCCCCTGAAAAGAAAACACGAACCCCCAATCCGATCATTGGCCCCTCCTGGTGACTGAGGCTTCTGCTGAGTTATTTTCAGGATTCGGTGACAGTATCTTCCGCTTGTCACAATCCGCTCGGGCTGTCTGGTAAATAAATAATGGCGTCTTCACGCATTCGGTGCTGAGGTTCCCACCACCCGGGGCTCGGGGGCTGACACAGCACATTGTGCAGAAGAATCCACTCCGGGCTCCCCGGGGACCCCGTGATGTGACGGCTGCAGACGCTTCTGGGTCAGGTTACTGCTGATCCTAAGGTCACCGGTGAATTAATCGCTTTTACTGTGAATAAGGATCTGAAATCCCAATAGATTATTTAAGACTTCAGCTCTAAGTGGTCCTCAACATGGATGCGGGGATGAAAACAAATGACTGGGAACCAAAAGGTTAAAAAGGAAAATATGTTCTAGGACTTTAGGCTATAAAAAAACCACAGAGGACCTGGGTGACTAATACTGTGAAACAACGTAAGACTTGATACATTGAAGGTTTACAAGACAACAAGGACAAAGGAAGACGAGAAGGAAATCATCGCCCTGAACCCAAAGACTTGAGAGAACCGCTCCATAGGCAACAGAGCACCAGTCACACTCCAATAGACCTCAATAATAAATGTTGTGCGCAAGATCGCATGCCCGGCCCACGGGGAAGGAACCGCCCGCCCCCCCGGGGGAAGGAACAACAAGGACAAAGGAAGACGAGAAGGAAATCATCGCCCTGGACCCAAAGACTTGAGAGAACCGCTCCATAGGCAACAGAGCACCAGTCACACTCCAATAGACCTCAATGATAAATGTTGTGCGCAAGATCGCATGCACGGCCCCCCGGGGGAAGGAACGTTTTTGCAATAGAATGAATAGCCCCACCCATGAGGGTCACTAGCACAAGTGCATTAACCATTTCATGGAGAAGTACACAGAACAGGTGTAGATATAGAACACTGCAGATGTTTTGGACTACATCTACCATGATGCTCTTTCATCCAAAATGCTGCCAAAGCATCATGGGAGATGTAGTCCAAAACATCTGCAGTGCTGAAGGTTGCCTATGCGTGACATAGAATATAATGAGGTCAATGTCTATTCACGTACTGCATTTGTACTAGTGCTTTTCCTAGTCCCGCCCCTGAGGGTCACCAGCATAGCTCTTCGCTTGTGAACCATTCACTTAAGGTATTGTATATAACAAGATCAGTGGGTGTTTTTGAAATGCATTGGTGGTAAAGCTTCTTTTCATGGAGTCCCTTTAAAAACCCATTACAGTGGTCCTGATCAGGTGACCCTCTTTTCTACCCTCAATTCTTCCTAATAAGGACAGCAAGAGGATGATCTGAGGCTCAGTCACTGGATTGTGCCCAGTAGGGGTGCTGGCTGTAGTGCTGCTGCTTCCCTATAAAACAGTTAAAGGGGTACTCCGGTGGAAAACTTTTTATTTTTTATTGTTTTTTTAAATCAACTGGTGCCAGAGAGTTAAACAGATTTGTAAATTACTTGTATTAAAAAATCTTAATCCTTCCAGTACTTATCAGCTGCTGAATACTACATAGGAAATTCTTTTCTTTTTGGATTTCCCTTCTGTCCCGACCACAGTGCTCTCTGCTGACCTCTGCTGTCCATTTTAGGAACTGTCCAGAGCAGGAGAAAATCCCCATAGCAAACATATGCTGCTCTGTACAGTTCCTAAAATGGACAGCAGAGGTCAGCAGAGAGCACTGTGGTCGTGACAGAAGAGAAATCCAAAAAGAAAAGCATTTCCTCTGTAGTATACAGCCCCTAAAAAGTACTGGAAGGATTAAGATTTTTTTTTTTTTTTTTTTTTTTTTTATAGAAGTAATTTACAAATCTGTTTAACTTTCTGGCAGCGACTGATAGAAAGAAAAAATTTTTTTTAAAATAAATTAAAAACTCCACCGAAGTACCCCTTTAAAGAAAATCAAAGTTTATAAGTATCTAAAGGAAATAAGAAATGCAAATAATTGCTGATGTCTGTAAATACGCAGATGTCCGCGCGGTGAGGTGATCAGTGCGCTGACTAGTAAATATCATTGAATCTCAGATTCAGACAGGAATAAGAGGAGACGGGGACAGTGCCGGCTGATGGACGCTCCCATCTGTGTGTGACAAGGATTAGTAACTTTCTGCAGTCTCTGGATCAGTGCTTTCCAACCAGGGTGCCTCCAGCTGTGGTAAAACTACAACTCCCAGCATGCCCGGACAGCCGAAGGCTGTCCAGGCATGCTGGGAGTTGTAGTTTTGCTACAGCTGGTGGCACCCTGGTTGGGAAACATTGCTCTGGATAGACTCTGTACATGGAGCAGCCACTATAGGAGACACAGCAGTGATCTGGCACCTGGAGTCTCCTAACAAGAGGGAGGACGTGTAACCAAAGCAAGCTGTGTGTACGGAGGGGGCGAGGTGCGGAGTGACACTATAGAACAGCGGTACGAAATATTATGGAGCCAAGTGCAAACCGTATAGAGCAACAGCTTGATGAGAGAGAGAAGAGAGAGACCCATCCATGGGGACACTGAACCTACCCCAAAACACACCGGCACCGCTACATCACATCACTGTCCTCCTGCTCTGCCTTTTGTTAGCATAAATCTTTGCTTTAGTTCTGGAATTCTACTCATGAATCAGGAGGCTCAGGAAAGGCACAGCCAAAAGCCATCCAAATGTACAATAACCTCCAGACATTACATCATATGTGATATCATCCGCTCCTCTTATAACGCTCCAGTACTGATATAACCTCTATATATTACATCATATGTGACTGATATCATCCACTCCTCTTATAACGCTCCAGTACTGATATAACCTCTATATATTACATCATATGTGATGATATCATCCGCTCCTCTTATAACGCTCCAGTACTGATATAATCTCTATATATTACATCATATGTGATGATATCAGCCGCTCCTCTTATAACGCTCCAGTACTGATATAATCTCTATATATTACATCATATGTGATGATATCAGCCGCTCCTCTTATAACACTCCAGTACTGATATAATCTCTATATATTACATCATATGTGATATCATCCGCTCCTCTTATAACGCTCCAGTACTGATATAATCTCTATATATTACATCATATGTGATGATATCAGCCGCTCCTCTTATAACGCTCCAGTACTGATATAATCTCTATATATTACATCATATGTGATATCAGCCGCTCCTCTTATAACGCTCCAGTACTGATATAATCTCTATATATTACATCATATGTGATGATATCATCCGCTCCTCTTATAACGCTCCAGTACTGATATAATCTCTATACATTACATCATATGTGATATCAGCCGCTCCTCTTATAACGCTCCAGTACTGATATAATCTCTATATATTACATCATATGTGATGATATCAGCCGCTCCTCTTATAACGCTCCAGTACTGATATAATCTCTATACATTACATCATATGTGATATCAGCCGCTCCTCTTATAACGCTCCAGTACTGATATAACCTCTATATATTACATCATATGTGATGATATCAGCCGCTCCTCTTATAACGCTCCAGTACTGATATAATCTCTATACATTACATCATATGTGATATCAGCCGCTCCTCTTATAACGCTCCAGTACTGATATAATCTCTATATATTACATCATATGTGATGATATCAGCCGCTCCTCTTATAACGCTCCAGTACTGATATAATCTCTATATATTACATCATATGTGATATCAGCCGCTCCTCTTATAACGCTCCAGTACTGATATAACCTCTATATATTACATCATATGTGACTGATATCAGCCGCTCCTCTTATAACGCTCCAGTACTGATATAACCTCTATATATTACATCATATGTGATGATATCAGCCGCTCCTCTTATAACGCTCCAGTACTGATATAATCTCTATATATTACATCATATGTGACTGATATCAGCCGCTCCTCTTATAACGCTCCAGTACTGATATAACCTCTATATATTACATCATGTGATGATATCAGCCGCTCCTCTTATAACACTCCAGTACTGATATAACCTCTATATATTACATCATATGTGATGATATCAGCCGCTCCTCTTATAACGCTCCAGTACTGATATAATCTCTATATATTACATCATGTGATGATATCAGCCGCTCCTCTTATAACGCTCCAGTACTGATATAATCTCTATATATTACATCATATGTGATATCAGCCGCTCCTCTTATAACGCTCCAGTACTGATATAACCTCTATATATTACATCATATGTGATATCAGCCGCTCCTCTTATAACACTCCAGTACTGATATAATCTCTATATATTACATCATGTGATGATATCAGCCGCTCCTTTTATAACGCTCCAGTACTGATATAACCTCTATATATTACATCATGTGATGATATCAGCCGCTCCTCTTATAACGCTCCAGTACTGATATAACCTCTATATATTACATCATATGTGATGATATCAGCCGCTCCTCTTATAACGCTCCAGTACTGATATAATCTCTATATATTACATCATATGTGATGATATCAGCCGCTCCTCTTATAACTATCCAGTTATGTAAAATATTATTATAATCCTGTTCTGTTGGATCCTGGCAGCGTACATTTGATCCGATGGTTCAGAATAGTTTGGGGGGGCTCTTGCTGAGTACTTACACTTTGTGTTTTCGGGGGAGCAGCGGATGATCTACCCACCATTTTCTATGTATTAGGTCTTCATCCACATATCACCTACTTATATAGCATCGTTTCCCAACTAGGGTGCCTCCAGCTGTTGCAAAATTACAACTCCCAGCATGCCCGGACAGCCAACGGCTGTCCGGGCATGCTGGGAGTTGTTGTTTTGCAATAGCTGAAGGCACATTAGTTGGAAAACAATGCTATATAGCTTGGCATTGACATGCTGTGGGTGTCTGAGCATTCTGGGAGATGTAGTTTTGCAACAGCTGGAGGCACCCTGGTTGGGAAACACTGCTGTATAGTAAGATCCTGCACATGGGGGCGCTGTTTGCTTCATAGATTTAGAATACCGGCTCTTTAAGCTCCGTAAATAAATGATCCTATGTGAAGCCCTTATCAGGATACTGCGCTCGTCATTTCGCACATCAGACGGCCGCGCCGGGCCACTTAGCCGCCGTAATGATCTTGGTGAAGCCAGAATGGCTGAGCACGTGCGATCTTCATCCACACAACTGTACGGAGGAGCACGAGGACAACATCTGTCTGCGCCGCCAATTAGTCACATTATGTAAAGTACGAGCTCTTAATGTCCCATATTCAACCCCAGACAGACAAACCGCGCCATAAATGAGGCATTGTTAAGGGCACGGCTGATAAGTCATGGCCCAGAGGAGCAGAGACATGGCCCGTACAGTCCCATTCTTCACGCCGTCAATGCTTTTCTACAGCCCATTCCCTAGGAACGCTCGGCTAATAGGCAACAAAAGCTACAACGAGGCCGGACGCAGCGGGAAGACTCCATTTTCGCTCCTATTAAACGGTACCTTGAACGGAAGGTCACATGGGCTAATTGGTCTGAATGCTTCCAGCAAAGTTTTTTTTAAGGTCCTCGCTGGGCTACGGTGAAGGATGAGACTCATTACCTAAGGCCCCGTACCGTAGTGTCGGCCTCCAGCAGGGTCCTGCCATATAAGAGACAGCGAGGCCTGGTGGTACCAATCCCGGCTAAAGAGGCGCAGCAAGGGGGGGGGAATAAAGACTGAGAATGACGCCGCAGTTCAGCCAGGTCACACAGACATCAGGGGATGAGGAGTCCAGAGCCTCAGGAGAAGAAAGAGTTAATAAAAGATAAAATCCCCAGGAAACTAAGTCATGTTTTTGTCAATTCCTTTTCTTCACTCTTCGCTGTATTGGTTTTGGGAACGTAGGTTAATAACAACTATAGCTGCATGCACAAGGAAGCGCCTAAAGTTTTCCCAAAGTCCTGTATAGCTAATCTGGTTACTTACGGGGGGGGGGGGGGTCGTAGAAGAGGCAGGGGGAGGAGTAAATGAGGCAGGGGGGAGGAGCTGAGGAGACAAGGAGAGGAGCAGAAGAAGAGGCAGGAGGAGGAGAAAAAGAAGAGGCAGGAGGAGGAGAAAAAGAAGAGGCAGGAGGAGGAGAAAAAGAAGAGGCAGGAGGAGGAGAAAAAGAAGAGGCAGGAGGAGGAGAAAAAGAAGAGGCAGGAGGAGGAGAAAAAGAAGAGGCAGGGGAGGAGAAAAAGAGGGAGGGGAGGAGCAGCATAGGCCGGGGAGGAGCAGCATAGGCCGGGGAAGAGCAGCATAGGCCGGGAAAGAGCAGCATAGGCCGGGAAAGAGCAGCATAGGCCGGGAAAGAGCAGCATAGGCCGGGAAAGAGCAGCATAGGCCGGGAAAGAGCAGCATAGGCCGGGAAAGAGCAGCATAGGCCGGGAAAGAGCAGCATAGGCCGGGAAAGAGCAGCATAGGCCGGGAAAGAGCAGCATAGGCCGGGAAAGAGCAGCATAGGCCGGGAAAGAGCAGCATAGGCCGGGAAAGAGCAGCATAGGCCGGGAAAGAGCAGCATAGGCCGGGAAAGAGCAGCATAGGCCGGGAAAGAGCAGCATAGGCCGGGAAAGAGCAGCATAGGCCGGGAAAGAGCAGCATAGGCCGGGAAAGAGCAGCATAGGCCGGGAAAGAGCAGCATAGGCCGGGAAAGAGCAGCATAGGCCGGGAAAGAGCAGCATAGGCCGGGAAAGAGCAGCATAGGCCGGGAAAGAGCAGCATAGGCCGGGGAAGAGCAGCATAGGCCGGGGAAGAGCAGCATAGGCCGGGGAAGAGCAGCATAGGCCGGGGAAGAGCAGCATAGGCCGGGGAAGAGCAGCATAGGCCGGGGAAGAGCAGCATAGGCCGGGGAAGAGCAGCATAGGCCGGGGAAGAGCAGCATAGGCCGGGGAAGAGCAGCATAGGCCGGGGAAGAGCAGCATAGGCCGGGGAAGAGCAGCATAGGCCGGGGAAGAGCAGCATAGGCCGGGGAAGAGCAGCATTGGCCGGGGAAGAGCAGCATTGGCCGGGGAAGAGCAGCATTGGCCGGGGAAGAGCAGCATTGGCCGAGGAAGAGCAGCATTGGCCGGGGAAGAGCAGCATTGGCCGGGGAAGAGCAGCATTGGCCGGGGAAGAGCAGCATTGGCCGGGGAAGAGCAGCATAGGCCGGGGAAGAGCAGCATAGGCCGGGGAAGAGCAGCATAGGCCGGGGAAGAGCAGCATAGGCCGGGGAAGAGCAGCATAGGCCGGGGAAGAGCAGCATAGGCCGGGGAAGAGCAGCATAGGCCGGGGAAGAGCAGCATAGGCCGGGGAAGAGCAGCATAGGCCGGGGAAGAGCAGCATAGGCCGGGGAAGAGCAGCAAAGGCCTGTAGAGACAGGGGAGGAGCCGTAGAGACAGGGGAGGAGCAGGGGGAGGAGCAGTAGAAACAGTGGAGGAGCAGAAGAGACAGGGGAGGAGCCGTAGAGATAGGGGAGGAGCAGAGGGAGGAGCAGAGGGAGGAGCAGAGGGAGGAGCAGAGGGAGGAGCAGAGGGAGGAGCAGAGGGAGGAGCAGAAGAGACCGGGGAGGAGCAGAAGAGACCGGGGAGGAGCAGAAGAGACCGGGGAGGAGCAGAAGAGACCGGGGAGGAGCAGAAGAGACCGGGGAGGAGCAGAAGAGACCGGGGAGGAGCAGAAGAGACCGGGGAGGAGCAGAAGAGACCGGGGAGGAGCAGAAGAGACCGGGGAGGAGCAGCATTGGCCGGGGAAGAGCAGCATAGGCCGGGGAAGAGCAGCATAGGCCGGGGAAGAGCAGCATAGGCCGGGGAAGAGCAGCATAGGCCGGGGAAGAGCAGCATAGGCCGGGGAAGAGCAGCATAGGCCGGGGAAGAGCAGCATAGGCCGGGGAAGAGCAGCATAGGCCGGGGAAGAGCAGCATAGGCCGGGGAAGAGCAGCATAGGCCGGGGAAGAGCAGCATAGGCCGGGGAAGAGCAGCATAGGCCGGGGAAGAGCAGCATAGGCCGGGGAAGAGCAGCAAAGGCCTGTAGAGACAGGGGAGGAGCCGTAGAGACAGGGGAGGAGCAGGGGGAGGAGCAGTAGAAACAGTGGAGGAGCAGAAGAGACAGGGGAGGAGCCGTAGAGATAGGGGAGGAGCAGAGGGAGGAGCAGAGGGAGGAGCAGAGGGAGGAGCAGAGGGAGGAGCAGAGGGAGGAGCAGAGGGAGGAGCAGAGGGAGGAGCAGAGGGAGGAGCAGAAGAGACCGGGGAGGAGCAGAAGAGACCGGGGAGGAGCAGAAGAGACCGGGGAGGAGCAGAAGAGACCGGGGAGGAGCAGAAGAGACCGGGGAGGAGCAGAAGAGACCGGGGAGGAGCAGAAGAGACCGGGGAGGAGCAGAAGAGACCGGGGAGGAGCAGAAGAGACCGGGGAGGAGCAGAAGAGACCGGGGAGGAGCAGAAGAGACCGGAGAGGAGCAGAAGAGACAGGAGAGGAGCAGAAGAGACCGGAGAGGAGCAGAAGAGACCGGAGAGGAGCAGAAGAGACCGGAAAGGAGCAGAAGAGACCGGAGAGGAGCAGAAGAGACCGGAGGGGAGCAGAAGAGACCGGAGGGGAGCAGAAGAGACCGGAGAGGAGCAGAAGAGACCGGAGAGGAGCAGAAGAGGCACAGGGAAAGCAGAAGGAGTAGTGGAAAGGTTTTTTTGTTTTTTTATTAACATCACTGCAGAAGAGGACGACTCAAGGACTTAATTTACTGCTGATTTTTGGACTTTTAGCAGGGACGGCTGTGAGGATCAGGTGAATACGAAGGTGAACACGGGATGAAGAGTCTTCGGTGGAGATACAAGACACCTGATAATGAAGAGCGCGGCGCTGCCAATCTCTCTGGCCCGCTCTCATTTCACATTCTCCGGCTCATCTTCCCTCTGACTCCTTACTGTGCAAACATCATTTACTGACCTTTTGTATCTGAAGGACAACTCCACAGTCTGCTGTCTACAGGAAACCTGGCCATCTAACCTTTACACGCATCTCCCTACATCTGATTGTTCTACAGACCAGCGCAGATCTCATGGCGTCTATTACTGAAGGGGTCGCAATGGAGATGACAGGCTCCGAAACGGGTCGTATGTAACGATTAATGCTGCGTTACTTCAGTTACCGGCCCACACTGACACACTGTAACAAATCACTCTGAAAACAGGACTAGGAGTTTCAGATTCGGGCACTTGGCCCATCTGGGACATGGACGGCCTCAGATACAACAAAGCAGTGGTCTACAAACTGTGGTCCACCAGATGTTGCAAGACTACAACTCCCAGCATGCCCTGGCAGTCTTTGGCTTATGAAAAACAACTTACAGCATGCCCGGACATGTCTCATGGTAACCTCTAAATCAGTGTTTTCTAAATAAAGCGCCTCCAGCTATTGCAAAACTATATCTGCCAGAATACTCGGACAGCCAAAGGCTGTAGTTTTGTAACAGCTGGAGGCACAGCGGTTGGGGGAACACTGGTCTAATCAGACATTTATTGGATGATGGGGAGGTGACCACAATCAGAGATGTGAGTGTCAGCCGTTGGCTGTCCGGGCATGCTGGGAGTTGTAGTTTTGCATCTGGAGGGCCACAGTTTGGAGACCACTGCAACAAAGGAAATGCTTGTACATTTGACACTATGTCTGATCATGTGACATATTAAGCAAATTTACTGTTATATATTTATACACACACACATATTTTGAGCATGACCCCTTTAACTATTGGAATTGCTGGAATATAAAAAATGTCGCCCCCCCCCCCCCAGAAACACTTAACACGTCCGGACACACTTCTCTGCTCGCGGCGCGGTTTCGCTTTGCTTCTAATGGAAAGACACAAAGCCTCACGCTGACCTTCCTCCTGGCGCGGCGCCACATATAACCTGCGAGAAATTAAAATAAATCTCCAACAACTGCATTTTCACATAGCAGAGAGCGGCTTAAGGTTGACAAGGTCGGGTCAAAGGGACATATGGAGTGAGAATTAAACCCAGTCAGAAAGCCAAGAACCAAACCCCCCTCCCCCCCCCCAACACACACAACTACCGACAGCGGCGGATACTGCAGGACATAGCTGCACGTTTCCAAACAGTGGGGGGCACTTACTTAAGTCTTCTATAAAATAACGTTTATTTCAAGCGCTGTCCTTATTAAGGGGTACTCCAACATTAGGTAAAAAACCATAAATGCTGCAGAAGCATATAAAACATTGCTTACCTGTCTGTCCCAAAGATCCATTTGTGTTGGGGTTCTTGGGCCTGTTGCTCAGTACTAGAATACCCAGAATGCACTGCCTTTCTCCAGTTCCTCATCACAGCCCTCCCACAGCAACCCTGCTAGTTCCCTACACTGAGCTGCTGCAGAATAATGCTCTACACAGCAGAATGGTCTGCAGCACCTGCTGTATTCATTCCCTGTCTGCTCCTCTGGCTGTGACATTGCTCATCACAAGGCAGAATGCTGTAACCTCAGCCCTTCTCTTAATGTCCATATATATATATATATATATATATATATATATATATATATATATATATAGTGTATGTATATATGACAGTTGAATGGTGATGCAGCTGGAGGGGCTGGTTAGGGGTATTGAAATCACTCAGGGGGGTTCAGAGATAAGATCCAGCCATGCCACCTGACACGGCAGAAGATGATGCGTTGTCTGAGGAGAAATGGAAGAGACAAGAGCCGCTGAGACAACACATCATTGACAATAAGAGGACTACACAACTGTCAGGAGAAAGGGAGGAGCATGGGGGCTGCTAAGACAACACATCACTGACAATGAAAGGACTGTACAACTTCCTGTCAGGAGAGGGAAAGGAGCTGGGGAGCTGTTGAGACCACAGCCGGCAGCTGGGGAGAACAGTGGTAGAAAAAAAACTGTGCCGTCTTTTTCTCCCATTAATGTCGCTGAAAAACAGCGGCGCCCGACAGACCTCGTTGACTATAATGAGGTTCATCGGGACCTGCTGTTGCCCCCCGTCAAAATGATGGCTGCAAAAAAAAAATTACAATGACAAGACTACACAACTTCCTGTTGGGAAAATGGTTTCTTCTCTTAAGCCACGCCTCTTTTCACCAGGGTTACATTTAAATACAACGGGAAGGCTTCTCAAAAAAAGTGTGTCTGAAATTCACAATAAAAATCGGCACAAATGTGTGAGTTTTTTCGGCACAAATCAGCCAGCATGGAAAATACTAAATCTGCCCCCAATGTGTCATGTAAAAGGGGTGTGGCCATCGCGAATCCGTCATCGGAAAAGCAGCTGTCAATATAAAAAGATAAGATCCGACAGATATAAGATGCCGCCATCAATCCCTCTGTGTGGTGCAGTTGGAGTAGCTCGACCTGCTGCACATATACCAGAAAGGAAAAAGGAACACAATGCGGACCCTCATTTCTATCCCCCCCCCCCATGTACAGGACACTTTGCAGATATCACTCCTCATTGATTGTTTCAGATAAATACATGGCGTCCGATGGGAAGTGCTGTCTCAGCAGACACCGGGGGATCCATAGTTATTACTGAGGGGGGCGCTCATGGAGGCGGCTTAATCCCCCCTAATCCTGCAGCCGCCGCAGATTGTGGGAAATTCTACTCCTCATGCAGTTTTTTTTACTGCGTCCAGGACCCTCGATAGTAACAACTATAATGGCGATTTGGGAATAAGACCCCCAGCAATTACTATTGACTGCCAGATGGGTAAGTCAATGGTAACCCCTTCAGTGCCACAAGGCAGTGTTTCCCAACCAGTGTACCTCCAGCTGATGCAAAACTGCAACTCTCAGCATGCCCGGACAGCCGTTGGCTGTCCGGGCATGCTGGGAGTTGTAGTTTTGCAACAGCTGGAGGCACTTTAGTATGTAAACACTGATTTAGAAGTTACCATGAGAGCCAGAATAACCAGGGTTTGCTGGGAGTTGTAGCTTTGCAACAGCTGGAGGCACTTTAGTATGTAAATACTGAATTAGAAGTTACTTTCAGAGCAAGAATAAGCAGGGTTTGCTGGGAGTTGTAGCTTTGCAACAGCTGCAGGCACTTTAGCATGTAAATACTGAATTAGAAGTTACCTTGAGAGCCAGAATAACCAGGGTTTGCTGGGAGTTGTAGCTTTGCAACAGCTGGAGGCACTTTAGTATGTATACACTGATTTAGAAGTTACCATGAGAGCCAGAATAACCAGGATATGCTGGGAGTTGTAGTCTTTAAAACCGATAGAGTCACAGGTAGGGGAACGCTGATCTAAAGAAGTGCATGAGGGTCTGTCTGGGCATGCTGGGAGTTGTAGTTGTACATCATCTGAAGAGACACAGATAGGGGAACACAGCTCTATGGTAATGGAATGTATAAATACGGATGGGGGGGGCAGCGCCACCTTGGTGGTCTGAGCATACACCCCCACAATGCGCCTCATTACACCGTCCTCCGCAGCACATACCGTAATGAGGCGCGCTCCCCGTTACTCACAGAGTTGCAGGGGAGGATTGGAAGAGAAGGAGCGACAAAAAGAAAAAGTTTTCAGGATGATGAAAAGAGTCTCGATCGTAATCTCTCCCCCTAATAATCTCTACTTCAGTAATAAACCCCCGTCAGCAGCGGAGCGGGGGCTTCCCAGGACCTCCGCTGCCATCATTAGGGAACAGCACTGGATAACTAGGAGAGCGGGCAGGAGACGGGGCATGATCTGAGGGGAGCGCAACGCGTCAGCCATGTCTGCAAGTCATCAACAGTGTATTATTATCCCACTAAAGACCCCAAATATAAGGAGGCGGGACATAATGGGGAGCGAAGATCTGAGGGGAGCGCAACGCGTCAGCCATGTCTGCAAGTCATCAACAGTGTATTATTATTCTACTAAAGACCCCAAATATCAGGAGGCGGGACATGATGGGGAGCGGAGATCTGAGGGGAGCGCAACGCGTCAGCCATGTCTGCAAGTCATCAACAGAGTATTATTATCCTACTAAAGACCCCAAATATCAGGAGGCGGGACATAATGGGGAGCGAAGATCTGAGGGGAGCGCAACGCGTCAGCCATGTCTGCAAGTCATCAACAGTGTATTATTATCCCACTAAAGACCCCAAATATAAGGAGGCGGGACATGATGGGGAGCGGAGATCTGAGGGGAGCGCAACGCGTCAGCCATGTCTGCAAGTCATCAACAGTGTATTATTATTCTACTAAAGACCCCAAATATCAGGAGGGGCACATAATGGGGAGCGAAGATCTGAGGGGAGCGCAACACGTCAGCCATGTCTGCAAGTCATCAACAGTGTATTATTATCCCACTAAAGACCCCAAATATAAGGAGGCGGGACATGATGGGGAGCGAAGATCTGAGGGGAGCGCAACGCGTCAGCCATGTCTGCAAGTCATCAACAGTGTATTATTATCCTACTAAAGACCCCAAATATAAGGAGGCGGGACATAATGGGGAGCGAAGATCTGAGGGGAGCGCAACGCGTCAGCCATGTCTGCAAGTCATCAACAGTGTATTATTATCCCACTAAAGACCCCAAATATCAGGAGGGGCCCATAATGGGGAGCGAAGATCTGCCAAACATCGCCAGGTGACTGTACATTATCCAACTGAGGACCCCAAATATAAGGAGGCGGTACATGATGGGGAGCGGAGATCTGAGGGGAGCGCAACGCATCAGCCATGTCTGCAAAACATCAACAGTGTATTATTATCTTACTGAGGAACCTAAATATCAGGAGGCGGGACATGATGGGGAGCGAAGATCTGAGGGGAGCGCAACGCATCAGCCATGTCTGCAAGTCATCAACAGTGTATTATTATCCTACTAAAGACCCCAAATATAAGGAGGCGGGACATAATGGGGAGCGAAGATCTGAGGGGAGCGCAACGAGTCAGCCATGTCTGCCAAACATCGCGAGGTGTGCATTATCCAACTGAGGACCCCAAATATCAGGAGGCGGCACATAATGGGGAGCGAAGATCTGAGGGGAGCGCAACGCGTCAGCCATGTCTGCAAGTCATCAACAGTGTATTATTATCCAACTAAAGACCCCAAATATAAGGAGGCGGGACATGATGGGGAGCGGAGATCTGAGGGGAGCGCAACGCGTCAGCCATGTTTGCCAAACATCAGTATATTATTATCCTACTGAGGACCCTAAATATCAGGAGGCGGGACATGATGGGGAGCAGAGATCTGAGGGGAGCGCAACGCGTCAGCCATGTCTGCCAAACATCGATGTAGTATTATCTTACTGAGGACCCTAAATATCAGGAGGCGATCATTGGGGGGGCGGAGAAAACGCTTTATCAGCTGCTCATAGTGACAACCATCAACCTTGACAACTTAGTATATCCACAACCTGAAATGGCTGATAACAGGGAGCAAAAGACCGCACTCAACAGGACATGAAATGGAGAAAAAATGCAAATTTGGAAACTAAAAACTTAAAGAGCTAGAGTCCGGCCTGACGGGCGCTGACGCTAAATTTTGGGACAGTTTTGTTGCGGATTCTTCTGCTGCGGGTTACATTAGAAAAAAAAAAATTTAAAGAGACAACTCTGCGTTTCCCCCCTTCAGGACACGGCCAATATTAATTTTTGCATTTTTGTTTTTTCCCTCCACACATTTAAGAGTCATAACTCTTGTCCCCCCCCCTTAGAGAACCACAGGAGGCTTGTTGTCGTCATTATTTCTGAGACCAATTGTTGGGAGGGGTTTCAGTCAACTTCTTCTGGATCTACAAAAAAAAAAAAAAAAAAGGGGAGGAGCCAAGTGATGCCGGTCAATATATATATTTTTCGATTTAACTCTTTACATACTGACCCTGCATATAGACAGATGCAGATGTCCTCTCTGAATACACAAAGCAGCAGAGGCGCAATGGCGTAAGATTAGATCCCAGGCATGTACGGGCAACGCGGGGGAACAAGAGCCGACACGAAAGCCAGGCGGTGATAATAGGGCTGGGAGGGGAAATCCGCAGGAGGAGGAACGTGCAACCCCCATAGGTCCTCCTCAATAATCGGCAATGTTATTACTGTCAGGTGTGAGCTCTGAGGGTTAGGACATGTCCCCCCCCCAACTAAATAGACAAACACGTCTTTACAAAGAAGCGTTCTCATTGGGCGGCACCGGATATGGCTCCTCCAGTGTCACGAATGGCAAATCTGCAAGGCTGAGGGTTTGCTACAATGTATCCTCTCCCAGGGCAGGAATACGATGGGAGTATTCCCCATTGTGTTTTCCAACCAGGGTGCCCACAGCTTTTGCAAAACTACAACTCCCAGCATGCCCGGACAGCCGAAGGCTGTCCGGGCATGCTGGGAGTCGTAGTTTTGCAACAGCTGGAGGCACCTTGGCTGACAAATACTGCTCTAACCCCTTTAGGCACTGCCATCTTGCGCTCCACAGTTCTAGCTCTGGCTTGAGATCTGTCTTTCCGTCATGCTGGGAGTTGTAGTTTTGCAACAGCTGGAGACACCCTGGTTGGGAAACCTCCCAATTGTGATTGCAGGTTAAATTATTTTCATCCTTTGCCAATATTTCTCTAAAAGGCATTAAAATTGCACATAATGGCCCTCATTTACTATTGTGCACCAGAAATTCCGTCTGCGCCAAAATTGAAAAAAAACCCGACTAACTCTCCATTTTACTAAGAATACCTGAAAAGGGGCGTGGTCATCAGGAAAAGGGGTGTGGTCATCAAAAAGGGGTGTGGTCACCCCCTCTCTTTGCAAAGTCATTCATGGAATATGCAGTCAGAATAAGGAATTCATTTCAGAGATGGAATAGGGATCAGTATGGCTGAAATCTCATGCCTGCCACATCAGTTAAAACAGGTTAGCATAATAATAATTCCAGGAGGGCGTCTTTAAGGAATAGAATAAAAGTCTATTAGGCAAAGGGGCAGAATTTTCTATTGTACAAAAAAGTAATTGAAAGAGCTTTATTGATCATTTATGGGGTACTATTGTGCTGACAACTTATCCCCCATCTAAAGGATAGGAGATAAGTTGCCTGATCGCGCGGGGTTCCGCCGATCTCGCACGCAGCACCCCGCTCTCATCAGGCCCCGGAGCAAACATCGCTCCGGGTCTGATGACTGCCGATCACGGGGCCGGAGTATCGTAACGTCACGGCTCCTCCCCCTCAATGTAAGTCTATGGCAGGGGGCGAGACAGCTGTAGACTTGCATTGAGGGGCGGAGAGTGATGTTACACGGGGGCGGAGCTGTGACATCACGATCACCGGCCCAGTCATCAGACCCGGAGCAGATGTTCACTCCGGGGCCTGATGAGAGCGGGGTGCTGCGTGAGAGATCGCGGGGGTCCCCAGCGGCAGGACCCCATGCGATCAGGCAACTTATCCCCTATTCTTTAGATAGGGTATAAGTTGTCAGCACGGTAGTGCCCCTTTAAGTCGTCATCACACTAGATTACAATCATACAAAGTATGATAGTACAACATACAGCAAAGGATCCCTATTTTTTTTTCTTCTAAGAGCCGACGAACGTTCTCTGAAATCACCCAAAGTGCAAGAAAAAGTGCAAACGTGTTACACTAAAAAAAACGTGTAAACAAACCTTACCCTTCACCTCCGGACCAAAAGGTGCCTGCAAGGTTCCAGGTTCGATGTCCCTTTTCGCCGAAGCTACTAAGGGGCCACAAATGCTCCCGGGATCCCCCTTGGCGTTATAGGATCCCTATACACTATACCACATGCTACACTAACATTCCGCTCCATCACTCATTATAAAAGAAACAAAGTCGATGCATTACAGTCTATTGTACAACAAAGTGCAAGTTACCCCATCAGCCAAACCAAAAGGGCAACACCCCACCCCCTCCGCCACCTGAGTATCTGCAGATCACAGTTTCGGGGTTCTTGCCCCTCTTCAGTATAGAGTAGGGTAACGGTTGGATGGTTGGCCAGGGTTTTTTTTTTACTAAAAATACCCTGTTGGAGTCTAAAGAGTTATTTACAGTCAGTGTAAGATGGGGAAATATGCTAATTAGCTATTCTCCAGAAGAAACCTCAACCCAGTATCCTAAGAAAGACCCCCCCACCACCACCACCACAAGCTATCTACAGATGCCTGACTCTTCCTTTTGGAGGAGATTCTGGTCTAACTATTCCTTTCCAGAGGGGAGCTAATCTGCATATTATTTCCCATGGAGCATTGCCTGAAAATAAGCCTCCATCCACCACTGGGTCCCTGAGAAACAGCACCTCCCCCGCCTGAACTTCCTTGCACAGAAAACCTAATTTGCATAGTTTTTCCCATGGAGCATTGCATGAAAAATAAAGTCTCCTCAATAAGACTGAGCGCCCTCGGAGCTCTGCATAATAATGAGGTTTTATTTACATAGAATCAGAGCGGCCCCTTATATGAGGTGATTAACCCTCTGGTTGCTGCAGGTGTCATTGTCTACAGCAGCCGTCCGGACCCAGCAGGAGAGATGTCAGCAGCCGCCGCCGCGTTAACAATGATTCTTGGCACAGAGCTGCGCTCCCCTCCCAGGGATAATAGTCAGTGAAATGGCTACACGGAAGCTGTCCGCGCTCAATTGACCATGCAGATTTATGGAGATCTCTGCCGCTGCCGTTAACTAGAGACAATTGATGGCGCGCTTCACGTGCGGTAATAATGGAAACATCCTGACGGCGACAGGAAAATCGACAATATGGATGAGGTCCGGAAAGAGGCCCAGCCACCGTGACCAGCACTTAGCACAACGGTTCCCAACCAGGGTACCTCCAGCTGTTGCAAAACTACAACTCCCAGTATTGATCTTAAAGGGGTACTCCGCTGCCCTGCTTCAGAAGCTCCGCTCCCCAGCATCCGGAAGTTTCTTGTTCCGAACGCTGCGTGAGGGCTTCAGTGTTCAGGGCCTCTCCTCGTGACGTCACGCCTGCCCCCTCGTCGAAAGTCTATGGGAAGGGGGCGCGACGGCTGTCGTGCCCCCTTCCCGTTGACTTTCGACGATGGGGTGGGCGTGACGTCACGAGGGGGCGGCCCTGAAAACGGAAGCCCTCACGCAGCGTTCGGAACAAGAAACTTCCGGATGCTGGGGAGCGGAGCTTCCGAAGCAGGGCAGCGGAGTACCCCTTTAAAGGGGTTCTCCGACCCTAGACATCTTATCCCCTACCCAAAGGATAGGGGATAAGATGTCTGATTGCAGGGGCGTGGCTGTGACGGCACGACCCCCGTCGCCTGCTCCCCATGTTATAAATGAACGCTGGGTGCTGCACAGAGATTCCGGGGTTCCCAGCGGCAGGACCCCCGCAATCTCTGTGCAGCACCCAGCGTTCATTTATAACATGGGGGGCAGGCGACGGGGGTCGTGCCGTCACAGCCACGCCCCTTCAATGCTAATCTATGGGAGGGGCGTGACTGTTTGTTTAGAGCGTCAAGTGCAGCACCAGAGGTTAGTGCTGTCAAGGCCACGCCCCCTTAATGCAAGTCTATGGGAGGGGGTGAGACGGCAGTCACGCCTCCTCGCATAGACTTGCATTGAGAGGCGTGGCCATGACATCACGACCCCCGCTGCCCACACACAGCACTCAGAACAAAATGTTCAGAGCGCTGAGGCAGCAGAGTACCCCTTTAACGGGATTCTGCGGCACCGGGCACACATCGGATTTTACACGCCAGAAGTTTCTGCCGCGGATGTCCCGGTTTCGGCATCTGCAGGAACAACAAACCTGTTTAGATTGCACTCGGAAATGCATTGGCGTCTATGGAGACGGCATATTTCTGCGCCCGGAGGAACGTGCAAGTGTGCGGACATTTCCCACATTTTACCCCGTGTGAACATAGCCTAAGGGTACGTTCACACGATGAAATGTCCATACGAAAATTTGCTAAAATCTTCCGCACGGACATTCCACTGCAGCAGAGGAACATTGATCACGGATATGGCTCCTCCAGAGTCACGAATGGCAAATCTGCAAGGCTGAGGGTTTGCTACAATGTTTCCTCTCCCAGTATAGCTTTCCCAGGGAATGTATACGATGGGAGTATTCCCTATTGTGTTTCCAAACCAGGGTGCCCCCAGCTGTTGCAAAACTACAACTCCTAGCATGCCCGGACAGCCAACGGCTGTCCGGGCATGCTAGGAGTTGTAGTTTTGCAACAGCTGGAGGCACCCTGGCAAACAAATACTGCTCTAACCCTTTAGGTGCAGTTATCTTGCGCTCCACGGTTCTGGCTCTGGCCTGAGATCTTCTCTGTCTTTTCGACATGCTAGGAGTTGTAGTTTTGCAACAGCTGGAGGCTCCCTGGCAGACAAATGCTGCTCTAACCCCTTTAGGTTCTGCTATCTTGCGCTCCACGTTTCTGGCTCTGGCCTGAGATCTTCTCTGTCTTTTCGACATGCTGGGAGTTGTAGTTTTGCAACATCAGGCAGGTCCACAGTTTGGGGACTACATATCTTAAACTGTCCGGGCATGCTGGGTGTTGTAGTTATGCAACAGCTAGAGGCACCCTAATTGGGAAACACTGGCTTGAAACGGACATTCCTCTGCAGACCAAATTGATGTCATTGCGTTTCTGCTGAATACGATGGTGTCCCCGCGGCATTTCCGCCAAAAGAATAGACTTTTCTATTCCTTTTTGCGGATGTCGCTCGTAAATGTATTGCCTTCTATGGAGACGGCGCATTTCCGAACGGTCCTAGCGCTCACTGGAACACGCTAACCTGGCGGCCATTTTTACGCATTTTATGCAGTTTAAAACATAGCCTTAAACTGCGAGCCGCCTGCAGCCATCCCCATCCGATCACAATAGACAACTCCTCACAATGCAATCCCCCCAATCCCATAGAGCTGCTAGAGAGCGTCACTAGTGAGCCGCGTCTACGTGTTTTCAGCCGCCACCCCCCCCCCTTATTAATATCTCCACACTCCATATACGAAAACTTATGTAAGCCGTCTGAACAGATGGCGTCGGGTTCTGAGCAGATTCTTGCTTGAAATAAACTTTCTTAGTGGAGTGGGAGGGAGAGAGCAGATCGGGGGGGATTATTTTTTATAATTTTTTATTTTATTTTTTGCCTTTTTTTCTTTCTCTTAACTTGAAGATGAAATATAAAAAAAGAAAAAAAAATTATAAAAAAGAAAAAAAAAAAAGGTTTCAGGTAAAAAAAAAAAAGGTTTCAGGTAAAAAAAAAAATTTTTTTTAAAAAGCGGCTTCCACCACAGGGACGGGAGACGCAATTAGCATTTGTTTCATCCGCGGTGCGGACAGCCGCGCTTTTATTTGTTAAACGGCTGATTATCAACAGCGACTGAAAAATTAATCTAATGCCGGAATGAATTAGTAAATATTTTATATGCCATTCGGCGGATTAAAACGTATCTCGGCGCGGCCTGTGGGGAAAAAAAAATAAAGAAATAAAAAGTTTTCTAAGAGGGAGAAGAGCACGGGTGACGCTATCAGGGTCAAGGTGTAATCTGAGTTTAGGGGGAAGGGGGCGACATTGAAGAAGAGACGATTTTGTATCAAATTGTGCGACTAAAGATGTTGCAAAACTACAACTCCCATCATGCCCAGACAGCCTTTGGTAGTGTAAAGTATGGTGGTTATTCTGGCTCTCATGGTAACTTCTAAATCAGTGTTTTCATACTAAGCGCCTCCAGCTGTTGCAAAACCACAACACCCAGCATGCCCGGACAGCCTTTGGCTGTCCGGGCATGCTGGGAGTTGTAGTTTTGCAACAGCTGGAGGCACCCTGGTAGAGAAACACTGTTCTAAGTCTTCCCTAAATCTATACATGTTAATACACTTTTCCACAAGTCAGTCTCTTTTTTTTTAGGGGGTGGAACCAGGGCTGAGCTGTTTGTCAGTAGTAGTGCACACACACAGCAACTTCCTCCCTTAGTTGTCAGGCCAATCAGAGCACACTGCAACACTCTGTCCTTACTGCTATGCCATGACAGTGCTGATGAAAGTGCATTGAACAGGCTAAGGCTGCATTCACACCACGTTTTTGCAATACAGTTCCCGTATCAGATTTTTGTAAAAAACACAGATTCCTCAAAACCTGACTAAACTGTATGAAAACGTGTGTACAAATTTTAACCTGTAAAACGGTTTGAAAAATGATGTCCGGTTGCATGCGTTTTTTAAGAAAAAAACGTACAGGTTTTTAACCTTTCACTCCATTATGAATAAAGTTTCACTTGTTTGATTGAAATTCCAAGAAAAGTCAAAAACCATATTGTGCAAACCGGATGGAACCATAGGCATATACAGTTCTCTACGGTTCCCGTTGATTCCCATGTTAAAAAAAATAAAATAAAATAAAAATAAAAAACACACGTATGCGGTTTCAAAAACCCGGACGAAAAACTGTGGTAGGCTACGGTTTTGGGTAGGGGAAAAAATGGACAAAATCGTACAAGATGCAAATGGATGCATCGTTTGGCATACGGTTTTCAATGGAGAGTCAATGCATAGTGTTTTCAATACGGATTCATACGGTTTTCACACTAAAAACGTATACGGGAACTGTATTGCAAAAACTTGGTGTGAATGCGCCCTTACACCGAGATGGATTGATGATTTATATAGTAATATAGATAGCATGTGCATGGGGGGGGGGGGGGGGGTTACCCATGCATTGGCTTTGCAAGGGGATGTGTGACCAGAAATGCAAGAAAGAGCAACAGCAAGGAAAGGGTTACACTAAGCACCAAGCTGGTGCAAAGCTAAGGGGAGAATAAAATTAAACTGCAGCAGTGTGGACATCCAGCAGTAGATACACTGTAGTTCACACATGGGACAGCTGTCCTGGATGAGCAGTGATGAGAAGGAAGCCTTAATATACCTTTAAGGAAGAGTGTGTGAAATTCCGCAAAATTTACTACACATGGGCCCTCATTTTCTAAGAGTGGAGTGTAGTTTTCTTTCTAGTCGTCCGCCCGCCCCCCGACGACAGGAATTTTTACGCAGTACTTACTAAATTTCCCTACGCCCCTTTTTAGAGTAAACACGAGAGTTAGTAGGGTTTTTTGGATTTTTAGTCGTAAATTCTGGCGCACAACACATGTGACCAAAAACTAATAAATAAGGAAATTCTGCATTGCCCAAAATCATTGAACATGTCATTAAGTTTTGCGGAATTCCTAAGCAGAATCCCACTGAACTCCCTGGGGGCTTTGAATGTCGGCATATGTCTGGTTTGAGCACACAGAAATTGCGCCAAAATTTCTGCATCAAGCTTTGCCAAACCAAATTTTAGCGGAATAGCAGAATTTCCACCGTGTGAACATAAGGCTATTTCTCTCTCTTGCACATAGTAAAACCCGCCCCCACTTTCTGTGTCTCTTTGTTACAAGAGACAGAAATCCAATAATAACAGGCAGTGAATAGCAGATTGCAGAGAAGGGAGACCCCTAGTGGACGAGACTTAAATAGGTACTCCGCCCGTAGACATCTTATTCCCCTATCCAAAGGATAGAGGATAAGATTCATGATCGCGGGGGGCGCTCAGGGCCAAATGACTGGTGATGTGGGGCAAAGGCTCGTGACATCAGGACCACGCCCCCTCAATGCAACTCTATGGGAGGGGGCGTGACGGCCGTCACGCCCCCTCCCATAGACTTGCATTGAGGGGGCGTGGCCGTGACGTCACGAGCCTCCGGAGCTGCACCAAAGCTCTAAATGAACGCCGAGTGCAGCAGGGAGATGGCGGGTGTCGCCAGTGGCGGGACCCTCCCGATCAGCCATCTTATCGCTTATCCTTTGAATAGTGGATAAGATGTCTTGGGGCGGAGTACCCCTTTAACTGCGTCTTTGTGTGGAGAGTTGTTATCTGGTAAATATAGAGAGATATCTAGGTATGACAACCAGAACTATAATCTCCATTCTTTACACTGCAGGATGAATCTGGAAAAAATTAGAAAAATAATAAAATACATAAATAAATAAAAAGATAAATAGAAACAAGACTTGATTAGCAGATTTGCTTTAGGTTTCTTGAACGAGCAGCTCTATATCTAAAGATCCAGCCCCAGAGGATATCACAGAACGCCGTCACCCCCTTCGAGCCCCTCCAAACATAAATGCACATCCTGCGTCCTGAAGAGAGAATGATTCGTGATCCAGTGCGACGCGCGGTGTAGAGAGTGTTGACAGCGCAATTATCATCTCTTGACCGTTCTCAAAGAGTGGTAGAACCGGGTGTCACCTGATCGCGTTCTCACTGCCGCCAACGCGCAACTTTGGCCTTGGGAATAAGTTTTTCTTCCTTCATATAAATCTCGGCACCGAGAACATGATGGTTCGTCTCTCTCCTGGGAAGAAATCTCGAAGGAAGAAGATTTTGGATACGATCCTGGTGACGGCCATACTGCCAAGGCTGGAACCAGATGGAAGAAATGTCCCCTGGAAAAGGAGAATATACGGAAAGAGGAGGGTGGTAGAGTCCTCAGGGGGCACTCTACAGGTTTATAGGGACAAAAACATTATAAGCTGACTGATATTGATTGACGCTCCAGTACTGATATAACCTCTATATATTACATCATATGTGATGATATCAGCCGCTCCTCTTATAACGCTCCAGTACTGATATAACCTCTATATATTACATCATATGTGATATCAGCCGCTCCTCTTATAACGCTCCAGTACTGATATAATCTCTATATATTACATCATATGTGATATCAGCCGCTCCTCTTATAACGCTCCAGTACTGATATAATCTCTATATATTACATCATATGTGACTGATATCAGCTGCTCCTCTTATAACGCTCCAGTACTGATATAATCTCTATATATTACATCATATGTGATGATATCAGCTGCTCCTCTTATAACGCTCCAGTACTTATATAATCTCTATATTACATCATATGTGACTGATATCAGCTGCTCCTCTTATAACGCTCCAGTACTGATATAATCTCTATATATTACATCATATGTGATATCAGCCGCTCCTCTTATAACGCTCCAGTACTGATATAATCTCTATATATTACATCATATGTGATGATATCAGCCGCTCCTCTTATAACGCTCCAGTACTGATATAATCTCTATATATTACATCATATGTGACTGATATCAGCCGCTCCTCTTATAACGCTCCAGTACTGATATAATCTCTATATATTACATCATATGTGATATCATCCGCTCCTCTTATAACGCTCCAGTACTGATATAACCTCTATATATTACATCATATGTGATGATATCAGCCGCTCCTCTTATAACGCTCCAGTACTGATATAACCTCTATATATTACATCATATGTGATATCAGCCGCTCCTCTTATAACGCTCCAGTACTGATATAATCTCTATATATTACATCATATGTGATATCAGCCGCTCCTCTTATAACGCTCCAGTACTGATATAATCTCTATATATTACATCATATGTGACTGATATCAGCCGCTCCTCTTATAACGCTCCAGTACTGATATAATCTCTATATATTACATCATATGTGATATCAGCCGCTCCTCTTATAACGCTCCAGTACTGATATAATCTCTATATATTACATCATATGTGATGATATCAGCCGCTCCTCTTATAACGCTCCAGTACTGATATAACCTCTATATATTACATCATATGTGATATCAGCCGCTCCTCTTATAACGCTCCAGTACTGATATAACCTCTATATATTACATCATATGTGATATCAGCCGCTCCTCTTATAACGCTCCAGTACTGATATAACCTCTATATATTACATCATATGTGATATCAGCCGCTCCTCTTATAACGCTCCAGTACTGATATAACCTCTATATATTACATCATATGTGATATCAGCCGCTCCTCTTATAACGCTCCAGTACTGATATAATCTCTATATATTACATCATATGTGACTGATATCAGCCGCTCCTCTTATAACGCTCCAGTACTGATATAATCTCTATATATTACATCATATGTGATATCAGCCGCTCCTCTTATAACGCTCCAGTACTGATATAATCTCTATATATTACATCATATGTGATGATATCAGCCGCTCCTCTTATAACGCTCCAGTACTGATATAACCTCTATATATTACATCATATGTGATATCAGCCGCTCCTCTTATAACGCTCCAGTACTGATATAACTTCTATATATTACATCATATGTGATGATATCAGCCGCTCCTCTTATAACGCTCCAGTACTGATATAACCTCTATATATTACATCATATGTGATATCAGCCGCTCCTCTTATAACGCTCCAGTACTGATATAACCTCTATATATTACATCATATGTGATGATATCAGCCGCTCCTCTTATAACGCTCCAGTACTGATATAACCTCTATATATTACATCATATGTGATATCAGCCGCTCCTCTTATAACGCTCCAGTACTGATATAATCTCTATATATTACATCATATGTGATGATATCAGCCGCTCCTCTTATAACGCTCCAGTACTGATATAACCTCTATATATTACATCATATGTGATGATATCAGCCGCTCCTCTTATAACGCTCCAGTACTGATATAACCTCTATATATTACATCATATGTGATATCAGCCGCTCCTCTTATAACACTCCAGTACTGATATAACCTCTATATATTACCTCATATGTGATGATATCAGCCGCTCCTCTTATAACGCTCCAGTACTGATATAATCTCTATATATTACATCATATGTGACTGATATCAGCCGCTCCCCTTATAACGCTCCAGTACTGATATAACCTCTATATATTACATCATATGTGATGATATCAGCCGCTCCTCTTATAACGCTCCAGTACTGATATAATCTCTATATATTACATCATATGTGACTGATATCAGCCGCTCCCCTTATAACGCTCCAGTACTGATATAACCTCTATATATTACATCATATGTGATGATATCAGCCGCTCCTCTTATAATGCTCCAGTACTGATATAATCTCTATATATTACATCATATGTGATATCAGCCGCTCCTCTTATAACGCTCCAGTACTGAAATAACCTCTATATATTACATCATATGTGATGATATCAGCCGCTCCTCTTATAACGCTCCAGTACTGATATAATCTCTATATATTACATCATATGTGATATCAGCCGCTCCTCTTATAACGCTCCAGTACTGATATAACCTCTATATATTACATCATATGTGATATCAGCCGCTCCTCTTATAACGCTCCAGTACTGATATAACCTCTATATATTACATCATATGTGATATCAGCCGCTCCTCTTATAACGCTCCAGTACTGATATAACCTCTATATATTACATCATATGTGATATCAGCCGCTCCTCTTATAACGCTCCAGTACTGATATAACCTCTATATATTACATCATATGTGATGATATCAGCCGCTCCTCTTATAACGCTCCAGTACTGATATAATCTCTATATAATACATCATATGTGATGATATCAGCCGCTCCTCTTATAACACTCCAGTACTGATATAATCTCTATATATTACATCATATGTGATGATATCAGCCGCTCCTCTTATAACACTCCAGTACTGATATAACCTCTATATATTACATCATATGTGATATCAGCCGCTCCTCTTATAACGCTCCAGTACTGATATAACCTCTATATATTACATCATATGTGATATCAGCCGCTCCTCTTATAACGCTCCAGTACTGATATAACCTCTATATATTACATCATATGTGATGATATCAGCCGCTCCTCTTATAACGCTCCAGTACTGATATAATCTCTATATAATACATCATATGTGATGATATCAGCCGCTCCTCTTATAACGCTCCAGTACTTATATAACCTCTATATATTACATCATATGTGATGATATCATCCTCTTATAACGCTCCAGTACTGATATAATCTCTATATATTACATCATATGTGATGATATCATCCTCTTATAACGCTCCAGTACTGATATAACCTCTATATATTACATCATATGTGATGATATCAGCCGCTCCTCTTATAACACTCCAGTACTGATATAACCTCTATATATTACATAATATGTGATATCAGCCGCTCCTCTTATAACACTCCAGTACTGATATAACCTCTATATATTACATCATATGTGATATCAGCCGCTCCTCTTATAACGCTCCAGTACTGATATAACCTCTATATATTACATCATATGTGATATCAGCCGCTCCTCTTATAACGCTCCAGTACTGATATAATCTCTATATATTACATCATATGTGACCGATATCAGCCGCTCCTCTTATAACGCTCCAGTACTGATATAATCTCTATATATTACATCATATGTGACTGATATCAGCCGCTCCTCTTATAACGCTCCAGTACTGATATAACCTCTATATATTACATCATATGTGATGATATCAGCCGCTCCTCTTATAACGCTCCAGTACTGATATAACCTCTATATATTACATCATATGTGATATCAGCCGCTCCTCTTATAACACTCCAGTACTGATATAATCTCTATATATTACATCATATGTGATGATATCATCCGCTCCTCTTATAACGCTCCAGTACTGATATAACCTCTATATATTACATCATATGTGATGATATCAGCCGCTCCTCTTATAACGCTCCAGTACTGATATAATCTCTATATATTACATCATATGTGATGATATCAGCCGCTCCTCTTATAACGCTCCAGTACTGATATAATCTCTATATATTACATCATATGTGATGATATCAGCCGCTCCTCTTATAACGCTCCAGTATTATTATAAGCTGTTGGATTTAGGGTTATTGGCCTCCATTCTTCATACTGTCAGGAGACTTGTTATATTTGTATCATCCTCTTTCCTCCTGAGCTCGTGTCTTTAGGTTTTTACAGTTTTATTGCGGATCAATATCGGCTCTTCGCGGATTTTGAGCCTTTACAACGATTTATTTGTTGCAGCAGGAAATACTGGTGACCGAAATAAAACACAAAATAGTGAGCGATCAGAATATTGGGCGCAGAAAAAAATAATAAATCCAGTGTTGTAAGCGTCGATCCAGTGTCCCTACATTCTCGGGGCGGGGGATGTGTCAGGTCCTGACTTTGTGATGATGACTTCACACATAACATTTATTAAGAGGAATTGTGGATCCAGATTTGTGATGTCACCGCCTCGCATCATCAGCCGAGCGGAGAACACTGGGGCCCATAATCAGCTGAGAGGAGGATAAACACTGGGGGCATATCAGCTGAGAGGAGGATAAACACTGGGGCCCATCATCAGCTGAGAGGAGGATAAACACTGGGGGCCCATCATCAGCTGAGAGGAGGATAAACACTGGGGGCCCCATCATCAGCTGAGAGGAGGATAAACACTGGGGGCCCCATCATCAGCTGAGAGGAGGATAAACACTGGGGGCATATCAGCTGAGAGGAGGATAAACACTGGGGTCTCATCAGCTGAGAGGAGGATAAACACTGGGGGCCCCATCATCAGCTGAGAGGAGGATAAACACTGGGGGCATATCAGCTGAGAGGAGGATAAACACTGGGGGCCCCATCATCAGCTGAGAGGAGGATAAACACTGGGGCCCATCATCAGCTGAGAGGAGGATAAACACTGGGGGCCCATCATCAGCTGAGAGGAGGATAAACACTGGGGGCCCATCAGCTGAGAGGAGGATAAACACTGGGGGCCCATCATCAGCTGAGAGGAGGATAAACACTGGGGGCCCCATCATCAGCTGAGAGGAGGATAAACACTGGGGGCCCATCAGCTGAGAGGAGGATAAACACTGGGGGCCCATCAGCTGAGAGGAGGATAAACACTGGGGCCCATCATCAGCTGAGTGGAGGATAAACACTGGGGGCCCATCAGCTGAGTGGAGGATAAACACTGGGGGCCCATCATCAGCTGAGAGGAGGATAAACACTGGGGGCCCATCAGCTGAGAGGAGGATAAACACTGGGGGCCCATCATCAGCTGAGTGGAGGATAAACACTGGGGGCCCATCAGCTGAGAGGAGGATAAACACTGGGGGCCCATCAGCTGAGAGGAGGATAAACAATGGGGGCCCCATCATCAGCTGAGAGGAGGATAAACACTGGGGGCCCATCATCAGCTGAGAGGAGGATAAACACTGGGGGCCCATCAGCTGAGAGGAGGATAAACACTGGGGCCCCATCATCAGCTGAGAGGAGGATAAACACTGGGGGCCCATCAGCTGAGAGGAGGATAAACACTGGGGGCCCATCAGCTGAGAGGAGGATAAACACTGGGGGCCCCATCATCAGCTGAGAGGAGGATAAACACTGGGGGCCCCATCATCAGCTGAGAGGAGGATAAACACTGGAGAACCAATCATCAGCTGAGAGGAGGATAAACACTGGGGGCCCCATTATCAGCTGAGAGGAGGATAAACACTGGGGGCCCCATCATCAGCTGAGAGGAGGATAAACACTGGGGGCCCCATCATCAGCTGAGAGGAGGATAAACACTGGGGGCCCATCAGCTGAGAGGAGGATAAACACTGGGGCCCATCATCAGCTGAGAGGAGGATAAACACTGGGGCCCATCATCAGCTGAGAGGAGGATAAACACTGGGGGCCCATCAGCTGAGAGGAGGATAAACACTGGGGGCCCATCAGCTGAGAGGAGGATAAACACTGGGGGCCCATCAGCTGAGAGGAGGATAAACACTGGGGGCCCATCATCAGCTGAGAGGAGGATAAACACTGGGGCCCCATCATCAGCTGAGAGGAGGATAAACACTGGGGGCCCCATCATCAGCTGAGAGGAGGATAAACACTGGGGGCCCCATCATCAGCTGAGAGGAGGATAAAACCCCAATAAACCAGTTATATCACTGTATAAGTGGACGGGCTAGTCAGGAGTCTGGAAAAGCTGGGAGGTGTCAGGTCTGAATAGAGTCCAAGAACTGGAACCCAGGAGCCGTCGGGACCATGGGTGGTATACGGTTATAAAGGGGTCACCATGGGTGATATATAGTTATAAAGGGGTCCCCATGGGTGGTATACAGTTATAAAGGGGTCACCGTGGGTGATACACGGTTATAAAGGGGTCACCGTGTGTGGTATACAGTTATAAAGGGGTCACCATGGGTGGTATACAGTTATAAAGGGGTCACCATGGGTGGTATACAGTTATAAAGGGGTCACCATGGGTGGTATACAGTTATAAAGGGGTCACCATGGGTGGTATACAGTTATAAAGGGGTCACCATGGGTGGTATACGGTTATAAAGGGGTCACCATGGGTGGTATACAGTTATAAAGGGGTCACCATGGGTGGTATACAGTTATAAAGGGGTCACCATGGGTGGTATACGGTTATAAAGGGGTCACCATGGGTGGTACACGGTTATAAAGGGGTCACCATGGGTGGTATACGGTTATAAAGGGGTAACCATTGGTTGTATACGGTTATAAAGGGGTCACCATGGGTGGTATACAGTTATAAAGGGGTCACTATGGGTGGTATACGGTTATAAAGGGGTCCCCATGGGTGGTATACGATTATAAAGGGGTCACTGTGGGTGGTATACAGTTATAAAGGGGTCACTGTGGGTGGTATACAGTTATAAAGGGGTCACCATGGGTGGTATACGGTTATAAAGGGGTCACCATGGGTGGTATACGGTTATAAAGGGGTCACCATGGGTGGTATACGGTTATAAAGGGGTCACTGTGGGTGGTATACAGTTATAAAGGGGTCACTGTGGGTGGTATACAGTTATAAAGGGGTCACCATGGGTGGTATACAGTTATAAAGGGGTCATCATGGGTGGTATACAGTTATAAAGGGGTCACCATGGGTGGTATACAGTTATAAAGGGGTCACCATGGGTGGTATACGGTTATAAAGGGGTCACTGTGGGTGGTATAGAGTTATAAAGGGGTCACCATGGGTGGTATACGATAATAAAGGGGTCACCATGGGTGGTATACGGTTATAAAGGGGTCACCATAAGGTGGTATATAGTTATAAAGGGGTCACCATGGGTGGTATACGATTATAAAGGGGTCACCATGGGTGGTATACAGTTATAAAGGGGTCACTGTGGGTGGTATACGGTTATAAAGGGGTCCCCATGGGTGGTATACAGTTATAAAGGGATCACCATGGGTGGTATACGGTTATAAAGGGGTCACTGTGGGTGGTATACAGTTATAAAGGGGTCACCATGGGTGGTATACAGTTATAAAGGGGTCACCATGGGTGGTATACGGTTATAAAGGGGTCACCATGGGTGGTATACAATTATAAAGGGGTCAGATGCCCCCGTCCATCAGATGACGCCGCTGATCGTACAGACCGCGCTCAGGATTCTTCAGTAATTTTGGAGCTTTTAACGAGTCGGAGGCTTTTCCTCTTCTAATTGCTGTGAACGCCGGGAGGGACCGATCCTGCACATAAATAAGCATTCCCATCCCGCCTCCACCGCGCGGCCTCCAGAGAGCGCATGCAAATTACATGTCCTGGGGCGAAGTTATCCCGCGCAGATAAACCTCACTGAAAACTTAAGGAGAGCGCCGATCCCCCGCAAGAGGAGCGCCAAAGATGATGGGAACTTTCTGCTGTTCACTAAAAGACGAGTAGGAAGAAGATACGAAACGATTCTACATCCAAACCTACAAAACATTCTATGGTGTCCTGTGGAGATAACGTGGTCACCTGACTGATAACACAGCAGATGGATGAGGAAGATAGTAAACAGATAAACCGGAAACAACTGTACCAAACCCTCAGCTGTTAACAGTGATAAGCTCAGCCTGGTACATATCAAACAAAAATAAATCTTGTTGTAATTTGCTGTGGATTTACAATGTCAGTCTTCATATTACAGCTGAGACTTGTCTTAAAGGGGTACTCCGATGTCATGTAAAAAAAAAAAATGCTGCAGACGCCCCAATACTTAAACCACCAAAAATATATTTGTCTTGGGGGTTTGTAATCCTCTTTCCTGCCATGTCCATTCACCTTTTCCTGGTTGAGCAATTGCTCAGTTCTGCAACTCCCAGAATGCATTGCTTCCCTCAGCTCACACAGTCAGTCTGCAGAACCTGCTGTATTTATTACCTGTCTGCTCCTCTGCCTGTGACATTGTTTAGAACAAGGCAGCGTGTTGTAACCACACCTTATTCTTCCATAAATGTCCTATAAAAGATATAGATGTATGTATATGACAGGGAGATGGTGATGTAGCTGTAAGGGGTGATCAGAGGTGATGACATCACCCAGGGGGGGTGGGGCAAGAGCTCAGAGACAAGATCCAGCCATGTCTCCTAAAACAGCAGAGGATAATGCATTATCTGAGCCCTGTGTGTGGGGGGGCAGGACTCACAATTCCCAGGGCTCCCAGGACTCACAATTCCCAGGGCTCCCAGGACTCACAATTCCCAGGGCTCCCAGGACTCACAATTCCCAGGGCTCCCAGGACTCACAATTCCCAGGGCTCCCAGGACTCACAATTCCCAGGGCTCCCAGGACTCACAATTCCCAGGGCTCCCAGGACTCACAATTCCCAGGGCTCCCAGGACTCACAATTCCCAGGGCTCCCAGGACTCACAATTCCCAGGGCTCCCAGGACTCACAATTCCCAGGGCTCCCAGGACTCACAATTCCCAGGGCTCCCAGGACTCACAATTCCCAGGGCTCCCAGGACTCACAATTCCCAGGGCTCCCAGGACTCACAATTCCCAGGGCTCCCAGGACTCACAATTCCCAGGGCTCCCAGGACTCACAATTCCCAGGGCTCCCAGGACTCACAATTCCAAGGGCTCCCAGGACTCACAATTCCAAGGGCTCCCAGGACTCACAATTCCAAGGGCTCCCAGGACTCACAATTCCAAGGGCTCCCAGGACTCACAATTCCAAGGGCTCCCAGGACTCACAATTCCAAGGGCTCCCAGGACTCACAATTCCAAGGGCTCCCAGGACTCACAATTCCAAGGGCTCCCAGGACTCACAATTCCAAGGGCTCCCAGGACTCACAATTCCAAGGGCTCCCAGGACTCACAATGGATACCTGGACTACAGGAGCTTGTTCTGTTCTTGCAGCCGGCACGGCCGATGTTGCTGACACAGGGATTATGCTAAACCTCGGGGCTGCTCCCAAATTCCGAGCGAGAGCTTGTTAGGCGGCTGAAGTTGGATGTCAGGTTCTACATTATCACTTCTGCCAAAGATCTCGCTGCCCTTCACAGGCGTCCTCTGCATTCTTGGCCTGGTTTTTCCCCCATTTCTTGCATGTTATAACCGCCTGCCACATAGTTACTCAAGCAAGCGGTGATGTTAGAAGAGGCAGAGGGAGGGAGAGGCGCCCGTATCTCTGCTCATCAAATATACAAGGTGGAGGCAGCAAACAGGGGTGGGCAGGGGGCCCATGAATTATTGAGAAGGAAATACGGAACAGCAACAAAAAAAAATGCCATTTCTAAAGACCGGCGCAAAACTCTGGTGAGGGGGAAGGGGCGGCGTGCTCCAGATGTAGGCGACGAAGGTCACTGTGCCCCAATGTGCAGAGAGGGCAGAACAGAGGAAATAGCACAACCCAAATTCACTGACTGCACCTTACTATATGACAGTGGTCTTCAACCTGCAGACCTCCAGATGTTTCAAAACTACAACCCCCAGCATGCCCGGACAGCCGATGGCAGGTTGAAGACCACTGCTATATGATGTACGAGGAAAACATCTCCACATAAGTCTGTATGGTTAAAGAGGGGCGGCTGCAGAACCACTGGAAAGAGGGGGAGGGACGGCTGTATGGATGGAGAGGGGCAGCTGCCAAAATTACTGCTATAACACAGCTCTGTATTCTCCCTATAGAACAGAGTTTCCCAAAAAGGTGCTCCTCTCCTGTTGCAAAACTACAACTCCCAGCATGCTCGGAAAGCCCGAGTCAGAGAGGCCAACAATTGGGGAGAGGGACAGCTGTATAGATGGAAAGGGGTGGCTGCTGAATCTCTGAGGAGAGGGGTAGCTGTATGGATGGAGAGCGGGCGGCTGCAGAATTTGCCGACATAAAACTACAACTCCTAGCATGCCCGGACAGCTCAAGCCAGAGTCAGTATGGATGGAGAAGGGCGGCTGCTTGATCACTGGAGAAAGGGGCAGCTGTATGGACGGAGAGGGGCGGCTGCAGAAATTGCTGCTATGACACAGCTCTGTATTCTCCCTATAGAACAAAGTTTCCCAAAAGGTGCACCTCCAGCTGTTGTAAAACTACAACTCCAAGCTTGCTTGGAAAGCCTGAGTCAGAGTGGCCAATAATTGGATAGAGGGGCGGCTGTATGGATGGAGAGGGGCTACTGCTTAATTTGCTGTCCTAACACAGCTCTGTATTCACCCCATAGAACAGTGTTTCCACACTAGTGCCCCTCCAGCTGTTGCAAAATGACAACTCCTAACATGCCCGGACAGCCCGAGTCAGAGTCTGTATGGATGGACACGGGCGGATGCAGAATTATTGGAGAGGGGCAGCTGTATGGATGGAGAAGGGCAGCTGCAGAATCAATGGGAAAAGGGGCAGCTGTATGGATGGAGAAGGGCAGCTGCAGAATCAATGGGAAAAGGGGCAGCTGTATGGATGGAGAAGGGCGGCTGCTGGATCACTGGGGAGAGGGGCGGCTGCTGGATCACTGGGGAGAGGGGCAGCAGTATGGATGGAGAAGGGCAGCTGCTGGATCACTGGGGAGAGGGGCAGCAGTATGGATGGAGAAGGGCGGCTGCTGGATCACTGGGGAGAGGGGCAGCTGTATGGATGGAGAAGGGCGGCTGCTGGATCAATGGGGAGAGGGGCAGCTGTATGGATGGAGAAGGACGGCTGCTGGATCACTGGGGAGAGGGGCAGCTGTATGGATAGAGAAGGGCGGCTGCTGGATCACTGGGGAGAGAGGCAGCTGTATGGATGGAGAAGGGCGGCTGCTGGATCACTGGGGAGAGGGGCAGCTGCTGGATCACTGGGGAGAGGGGCAGCTGTATGGATGGAGAAGGGCGGCTGCTGGATCACTGGGGAGAGGGGCAGCTGTATGGATGGAGAAGGGCAGCTGCAGAATCAATGGGAAAAGGGGCAGCTGTATGGATGGAGAAGGGCGGCTGCTGGATCACTGGGGAGAGGGGCAGGTGCTGGATCACTGGGGAGAGGGGCAGCTATATGGATGGAGAAGGGCGGCTGTTGGATCACTGGAGAGAGGGGCAGCTGTATGGATGGAGAAGGGCAGCTGCTGGATCACTGGGGAGAGGGGCAGCTGTATGGATGGAGAAGGATGGCTGCTGGATCACTGGGAGAGGGGCAGCTGTATGGATAGAGAAGGGCGGCTGCTGGATCACTGGGGAGAGGGGCAGCTGTATGGATGGAGAAGGGCGGCTGCTGGATCAATGGGGAGAGGGGCAGCTGTATGGATGGAGAAGGGCAGCTGCTGGATCACTGGGGAGAGGGGCAGCTGTATGTATGGAGAAGGGCGGCTGCTGGATCACTGGGGAGAGGGGCAGCTGTATGGATGGAGAAGGGCGGCTGCTGGATCACTGGGGAGAGGGGCAGCTGTATGGATGGAGAAGGGCGGCTGCTGGATCACTGGGGACAGGGGCAGCTGTATGGATGGAGAAGGGCGGCTTCTGGATCACTGGGGAGAGGGGCAGCTGTATGGATGGAGAAGGGCAGCTGCTGGATCACTGGGGACAGGGGCAGCTGTATGGATGGAGAAGGGCGGCTTCTGGATCACTGGGGAGAGGGGCAGCTGTATGGATGGAGAAGGGCAGCTGCTGGATCACTGGGGAGAGGGGCAGCTGGATGGATGGAGAGGGCCGGCTGCAGAATTTGCTGCCATTATACAGCCCTGTATTCTCCCTATAGAACAGTGTTTCCCAACTAGTGCACCTCCAGCTGTTAAAAAAACTACAACTGCCAGCATGCCTGGACAGTATTTAGCTGTCGGGGCATGCTGGGAGTTGTAGTTTGGAAACACCTAAAGGCACACTGGCTGGGAAACACTGCCGTAGAAGTCAGCAAGATCTCAATCTATACAGATCTGTACTATGGATCCTTCCAGTCAATATCCAGACCAGGAGCTTAGACTATTGAATTGTACTAGAACGAGGATCCATAGGACACATCTGTATTCTAGAACAAGAGGCTAAAAATCTGTAAACCAGACGTCATGGCAGACAGATCAGAGCGCAAAATATGGACCCGCTTTATTAGACGAAACATTATCAATAGGCGATGTAAAAAACTGATGCGCTGCCTGACAACTTACTGCCGCAATGTAAAAGAAGCTCTGATAAAGAAGCGCTCCAGATAATTATCATTTTATTTTTGTTTCTATAGTGCAGCGTAGGCTATTATTAAAAAATAACAGAGGTTCTTGTGTATGACTTGTGCTATCCTGTTTTAGCTAATGTGGCAGGCATGGGGTTTTCAGCCATACTGATTGCGATCCCATACATGAAATGATTTCCCTATGCTGCCCACATTTCCCATGAATACTCTGTCTTTGCAGAGAGAGGGGGTGGAGTCTGATATATAATTGGGCTGCTGGGGCTGGAGATCACCCAGGTAAACTGATTAGACTCATAAGTGGGTTGGGGTCAGTTCACATTATGTGCAGTCTGGATGCATTTTTTTTTGATAAATATTGGCTTAAGCGAAAGTGATTTGACCTATAATTACAAGTGAGTTGTTTCATGTAAATCAGGCAGCCTCAGAAGAGGTGTATAACTATATATATATTTATATACACACACACACACACACACACACACACACACACACTGATCCCATAAAGATAGCAGCACTATACAGATAGAGCTGGAGGAGAGGGGTATAACTACTATATATCCTGATCCCATAGAGATAGCAGCAGTATACAGATAGAACTGGAGGGGAGGTGTATAACTACTATATATTCTGATCCCATAGAGACAGCAGCAGTATACAGATAGAGCTGGAGGGGAGGTGTATAACTACTAATTATCCTGATCCCATAGAGATAGCAGCAGTATACATATAGAGCTGGAGGGGAGATGTATAACTACTATATAGCCTGATCCCATAGAGATAGCAGCAGTATACAGATAGAGCTGGGGGGAGGTGTATAACTACTATATATCCTGATCCCATAGAGATAGCAGCAGTATACAGATAGAGCTGGATGGGAGGTGTATAACTACTATATAACCTGATCCCATAGAGATAGCAGCAGTAGTATACAGATAGAGCTGGAGAGGAGGTGTATAACTACTATATATCCTGATCCCATAGAGATAGCAGCAGTATACAGACAGAGCTGGAGGGGATGTGTATAACTACTATATATCCTGATCCCATAGAGATAGCAGCAGTATACAGATAGAGCTGGATGGGAGGTGTATAACTACTATATAACCTGATCCCATAGAGATAGCAGCAGCAGTATACAGATAGAGCTGGAGGGGAGGTGTATAACTACTATATATACTGATCCCGTAGAATAATAATCAAGCGCGGTTTCACAGGTGATATAACTGTGGTGATGCGCTGACCATAATTATATCACCTATGAAAGACTAAGGAAATCCAGAAAACATGACCTGTTGGGGGTACTAGAGGACCGCGCTTGAGAAACACTGCCATATAGATAGCAGCAGTATACAGAGAGTGCTGGAGGGGGAGGTGTATAACTACTATATATATATATATATATATATATATATATATATATACTGATCCTATAGAGAGACAGCAGCAGTATACAGATAGAGATGGAGGGGAGGTGTATAAATACTATATATCATGATCCCATAGAGATAGGAGCAGTAAACAGATAGAGATGGAGGAGAGATTCATAACTACTATATATCTTGATCCCATAGAGATAGCAGTAGTATACAGATACAGCTGGAGGGGAGGTGTATAACTACTATATACTGATCCTATAGAGACAGCAGCAGTATACAGATAGAGCTGGAGGGAAGGCTCTGGGAGCTAGCAGGAGGGATCTGATAGGTGATTCTGTCATCATGTAGTCCACAAGAAGTCAGCTGACCCAGGACTGACCACTTCCTTTGACACATTAAACACTGGGTCAGACTGGTGATCACATGGGTGGGTCAGACAGGTGATCACATGGCCCAGTTACAGTAATGAAACACTATGCTGGAATAAAACAGATAACACTGTAGGACTAGTGATGGTGAGTGTGCACGATAGGGGCAAAAAAGTACTTCTGCTTCTTTGAGTACTGCAATTCTGCCTGGTCAAAGTGAACATACCTGAGCAGTAGTACTGGACATGGAAGCACAGTATCACTGCATGGTGATGGTGCTGGGCGCCCCAGGGGTGCATCCGCCATTGGTCATACATACACCCCATCCTAAGGATAACAGTAGGCAGACGACTGACAGAATAGAAGAAGAGAATGGCGAACACGTGTAACAAGCCCCCTGAGGTGCGAGACGTACCGAACCCCAGGAGCGAAGAGCTGCAGCTGGTGTAAGAAGGAGACTAATCTGCGGCTGAAGAGGAGAAGGAATGATCAATGAATATTGGTGCAATAAGTGGGTGTCAGCTTCTCGTCTCCTCCTGATATATGCAGCTTCAAATATGAAGTGTCTAGACGCCCCATCCGACTCCCTGCGCCAGCGGCGACAGAAAAAAGCGAAGAAATAAAATAAAATTACAGAAAAAAAAGGGGAAAGTTTCAATTTGGACTTTTGAAAGATTGGAAAATGATAGAAGAATCTATGAAGACGAATGGCTGGTAGCTGCTCGGCGACTCTAATAAATCAATCACACGTTCTCATTTCAGCAGATTACTGCGGTAAGCGAAAAAAATAAACGGGGAAAAGAAACGGCTGACAGCATCAACAGCGGCGAGAGTCACTGACGGGCCGCCGATACAAAGTGCAATTACATCAGGGGGCTGGCCGGGCGCGGTCACGCTGCGAGACGTCCGCAATTGGTACGGCGGCTGAAGAGTAATTAACGACTTCATCAAACTTTTGACTTGTGAGAAGTTTTGATTGGCTGAGACCCCGACTGATCCTCAGAGAACCGAGCGAGCGGCATTCAGACGCTATCAAACAATGTTTCCCAACCAGGGTGCCTCCTGCTGTTGCAAAACTCCCAGCATGGCTGAAGAGAACCCCCCTATACACATTAGAGCAGCGTTTCTCTATCTGGGTGCCTAACAGATTTGTTAATTACTTCTATTTAAAAATCTTAATCCTTCTAGTACTTATTAGCTTCTATTTGCTCCACATGAAGTTCTTATTTTTTTAAATTTCCTTTCTGTCTGACCACAGTGCTCTCTGCTGACACCTCTGTCCATTTTAGAAGCTGTCCAGGTTAGGAGAAAATCCCCATAACAAACTTCTCCTGCTCTGAACAGTTCCTAAAATGTACAGAGGTGTCAGCAGAGAGCACTGTGGTCAGACAGAAAGGAAATTCAAAAAGAAAAGAACTTCCTGTGGAGCAAATAGAAGCTGATAAGTACTAGAAGGATTAAGATTTTTAAATAGAAGTAATTCACAAATCTGTTTAACTTTCTGGCACCAGTTGATTAAAAAAAAAAAAAAAAAAAAAAAAAAACATTTTCCAGGGGAGTACCCCTTTAAGAGACCACCCTTATTATACATTAGAGCAGTGTTTCCCATCTAGGGTGCCTCCAGCTATTGCAAAACTCCTAGCATGCCTTAAGAGACCCTCTTATACACAGAGCAGTGTTTCCCAACCAATGTGCCTCCAGCTGTTGCAAAACTATAACTCCCAGCATGTAGTTTTGCAACAGCTGGAGGCACCCTGGTTAGGAAGCACTGTCCTATGGGAACCCCCTTTAATTTACTATTCATCTTATTCCTCCAATGAGAGAATTAAAGGGGTTCCCATAGGACAGTGCTTACTAACCTGGGTGCCTCCAGCTGTTGCTAAACTACAACTCCCCGCATGCCCAGAAAGACAACAGCTGAAGAGCCATAGGTGCCAGATTGAGCACTGTCTCCCTTAATTTCTGATTGGCTCCACAGAGAGCCCAGCAAGTGGCATAGGGACGCTATAGACCAGTATTTTCCAACCAGGGTGCCTCCAGCTGTTGCAAAACTACAACATGCTGGGAGTTGAAGTTTTGAAACATCTGAAGGGTCGCAGATTGGAGACCCCTGGGCTAGGTCATCCATGTATGATTTGCGGGGGTCCGACAACTGGAACCCCCCACAGATCAGCAGAGGAAAGAGAACATACCCTTCCATTGCTTATCAAAGCTGTGCCCTGTATGGAGCTCCCACTCATCCTACACAGATCCTAAGGCAGCGTTTCCCAACCAGGATGCCTCCAGCTGTTGCAAAACTACAACTCCCAGCATGCCAAAGGCTGTTCGGGCATGCTGGGTGTTGTAGTTTTGAAACAGCTGGAGGCACTTTAGTATGAAAACACTGATTTCATACTAAAGTGCTTCCAGCTGTTGCAAAACTACAACACTCAGCATGCCCGGACAGCCGAAGGCTGTCCGGGCATGCTGGGAGTTGTAGCTTTGCAACAGCTGGAGGCACCCTGGTTGGGAAGCACTGTCCTATGGTAAAACCTTTTAATTTTCTCATTGGAGGAATAAGATGAATAGTCAACATGTGGACGTAGGAGTTCATCACCTCCCAAAACCTTGTGTTATTCTGTAGGGGGCGCAGATGGAGGTGCAGCGTCTCACCGTGTTCAGGTTTGCTTTAGTCTTCTTTACATGCAGAGCTAACATTTCTCACAGCTGAAGGTTTGTTACAGTGTAGAATATTAGAAGATTTCACAAAAGAGAGGGAAAACTCAGTTAGGCTGGGTTCACACCACGTTTTTGCAGTACAGCTCCCGTATACGTTTTCAATTTGAAAACCGTACGGAACCATATTGAAAACCGTATGCAGTGACTCTCCATTGAAAACCGTACGCCAAAAGATGCATCAGGTTGTGTCCGTTTTGCGTCTTGTACGGTTTTATCAGTTTTTTTTTTCCCGTACCCAAAACTGTAACCTATCACGGTTTTTGATCCGGGTGAAAAACCATATTGAAATACGTATACGTTTTTTTTTTTAACATGGGAGTCAATGGGAACCATACAGAACCGTATGTATGTACGGTTCCATCCGGTTCTCACCATACGGTTTTTGACTTTGCACAGTTTTTTTCTTTATTCCTAATGGAGTGAAAAGTTAAAACGTATACGTTTTTTTCTTAAAATTTGTACGCTCGTTTTTGTACAGTTTAGTCCGGTTTTTAGGAATCCATTTTTTATCAAAAACCTGATATGGGAACTGTATTTTAAAAACATGGTGTGAACCCGGCCTTACACAGCAAGATGCATTCAAGGTGACCCACAAACTGCTTCTTATTCCATTGTCTAATACAGTGTTTCCCAAAGAGAGTGCCTCCAGCTGTGGCACAACTATAACTCCAAGCATGCTGGGCATTGTAGTTTTGAAACAGCTGGAGGCACACTGGTTGGGAAACACTTGTCTAACAACTTCTCAATATATATTTGGTGCAGTTCATCCCTGCAGGATATCAGTTTTGGATTGGCGGCCAAGATGGCACATAAAATCCCCCAGTTTTTCCACACATTTCTAAACAAAGACGCAAGATTAATCTCTCCTTAATATTACAGCATTACTAGTCAGATTATACTATTCAGGGGTCAAGGAAAGCTGGGTAACAACCTCTGTGTTAACTGCAATCAGTGTCACAGTGGCCACTAGAGATGAGCGAAGTTATAGTGATTCGATTCGTCACAAACTTCTCGGCTCGGCGGTTGCTGACTTTATCCTGTACAGTGGTCCCACAACATATGATGGTTTCAACAAATGATGGTCCATTTGGAACGGATTACCATCGTATGTTGAGGGATCCGTGCAATGTAAAGTATAGGACAGTGGTCTACAACCTGCGGACCTCCAGATGTTGCAAAGCTACAACACCCAGCATGCCCGGACAGCCAACGGCTGTCCGGGCATGCTGGGAGTTGTAGTTTAGCAACATCTGGAGGTCCGCAGGTTGAAGACCACTGGTACTGGAGGTTATACTCACGTGTTTCCCTGCCGCTCCGGACCGTCACTGCTCGTCACCGCTGCCCTGGATGTCGCCTCCCATCGCTGTCGCCGCGTCCCCGAGGTGTGCCCGACGCTCCGGTAAGGCCTCTGCTTCCCCGGCATCCTCGCTCTCCGTCGCTGACATCACGTCGCTCACACGTCGCTCCTATTGGATGACGGGACGGCGTGCGCAGCGACGTGATGACAACGATGGAGAGCGCCGACGATGCAGGGGATCACGAAGAGGACGTGCCGGAGCCCCGAGGACAGGTAAGTGATCGTCAGCGGAGCACACGGGGCACCGTAAATGGCTATCCGGGGGAAGCTGAAGCAGTCTGCGCGGCAGGATAGCCGTTTATGCGATGGCCCGACATACAAAAGCATCGGATGTTGATGCTGCTTTCACCATGTGATGGACTCTGAGAGTGATCGTATGCTGAAATGATCGTATGTCGGGGCCATCGTAGGTCGTGGGGGTCACTGTAAAAATTAGTTCAGCTTTCCGGTGCTCCGGTGGCTGGAAAAGGTGGATAAAGTCCTAGGAAAGAGTCTCCAGCCACCGGAGCACCTGAAAGCCAAACTAATTTATACAGGATAAAGTCAGCAACCGCTGAGCCGAGAAGTTCCTGACAAATCGAATCACAGTAACTTCGCTCATCTCTAGCGGCCACGAAACAGCTAATTTGACAGATTCTGCCTGATTTTTTTCTCACTGATTTTTGTAGCAATTTGTTTTGAGATAATTTAAACAGGTTAAAAAGTGTTTAAAAAAAATGTGGAAACTTTTTATAAACTTTCCTTGCATCTCTTAACACCTAGGCTGATTTACCATTCAGCGGTCAGGAAAAGCTGGATGACAACCTTAATGTTAATTAAGATTCTGTCAGCTGTCACCCAGCTTTCCTGGAAACTGATAAAAATAAGATGACACAGCAGCTGGATTATTAAGCTATGTTCAGACGGGAAAATGTACAAATAGAAAATTTCCCTGCGGACATTTCCGACATCGCGAAAATTCTGCTATGTGAAAAGAGCAGCAGGACCCCATTAAAATCAATGGGCTGCTGGGGAATCTTCATGCGGAATTCTGTACAGAAAATCCCTTGTGTGAATATCGTAGAGATGAGTGAACTTACAGTAAATTCGATTCGTCACGAACTTCTCGGCTCGGCAGTTGATGACTTTTCCTGCATAAATTAGTTCAGCTTTCAGGTGCTCCCGTGGGCTGGAAAAGGTGGAGACATTCCTAGGAAAGAGTCTCCTAGGAATGTATCCACCTTTTCCAGCCACTGGAGCACCTGAAAGCTGAACTAATTTACGCAGGAAAAGTCATCAACTGCCGAGCCGAGAAGTTTGTGAAGAATCGAATTTACTGCAAGTTCGCTCATCTATAGCTACAAGTGCGGGGACCCTCAGTGATCACAATACAGGGGGAATCTGCGATATCAGATCTTAAAGGACTGAAAAGCTTCCTGTGCATTCACTAATACAAAGCATTAGATGGAGACAGTCAGCACGGAGCCTCAGGGGGGGACCCTCATCTCACCTTATTGGACCACTTATAAGCCTGGAGCAGCTGGCTGTACAGCGGGGTCTTGTCGTGGACGGGGTCCAGGCTCAGGAGGCCGCTGTTATGGAGCGGATGGTTTTCGGACGGTTTTCCGACCAAGTTGCTCAAACGTTCCAGTTCACTAGAGAGAAGAGAAAAGAGAGAAATCAGCAACTACGGCCACATTGTCATCTATAACACAACTATAACACAACTATAACACAACTATAACACAACTATAACACAACTATAACACAACTATAACACAACTATAACACAACTATAACACAACTACAGCCACATTGTCATCTATAACACAACTACAGCCACATTGTCAACTATAACACAACTATAACACAACTATAACACAACTATAACACAACTATAACACAACTATAACACAACTATAACACAACTACAGCCACATTGTCAACTATAACACAACTATAACACAACTATAACAACTATAACACAACTATAACACAACTATAACACAACTATAACACAACTACAGCCACATTGTCATCTATAACACAACTACAGCCACATTGTCATCTATAACACAACTACAGCCACATTGTCATCTATAACACAACTACAGCCACATTGTCATCTATAACACAACTACAGCCACATTGTCATCTATAACACAACTACAGCCACATTGTCATCTATAACACAACTACAGCCACATTGTCATCTATAACACAACTACAGCCACATTGTCATCTATAACACAACTACAGCCACATTGTCAACTATAACACAACTACAGCCACATTGTCAACTATAACACAACTACAGCCACATTGTCAACTATAACACAACTACAGCCACATTGTCATCTATAACACAACTACAGCCACATTGTCATCTATAACACAACTACAGCCACATTGTCATCTATAACACAACTACAGCCACATTGTCAACTATAACACAACTATAACACAACTATAACAACTATAACACAACTACAGCCACATTGTCATCTATAACACAACTATAACACAACTATAACACAACTACAGCCACATTGTGAACTATAACACAACTATAACACAACTATAACACAACTACAGCCACATTGTGAACTATAACACAACTATAACACAACTATAACAAAACTACAGCCACATTGTCATCTATAACACAACTACAGCCACATTGTCATCTATAACACAACTATAACACAACTACAGCCACATTGTCATCTATAACACAACTATAACACAACTACAGCCACATTGTCATCTATAACACAACTATAACACAACTACAGCCACATTGTCATCTATAACACAACTATAACACAACTATAACACAACTACAGCCACATTGTCATCTATAACACAACTACAGCCACATTGTCATCTATAACACAACTGCAGCCACATTGTCATCTATAACACAACTACAGCCACATTGTCATCTATAACACAACTACAGCCAGATTGTCATCTATAACACAACTACAGCCAGATTGTCATCTATAACACAACTGCAGCCACATTGTCATCTATAACACAACTGCAGCCACATTGTCATCTATAACACAACTACAGCCAGATTGTCATCTATAACACAACTACAGCCAGATTGTCATCTATAACACAACTACAGCCACATTGTCAACTATAACACAACTACAGCCACATTGTCATCTATAACACAACTGCAGCCACATTGTCATCTATAACACAACTACAGCCACATTGTCATCTATAACACAACTACAGCCACATTGTCATCTATAACACAACTACAGCCACATTGTCATCTATAACACAACTACAGCCACATTGTCATCTATAACACAACTACAGCCACATTGTCATCTATAACACAACTATAACACAACTACAGCCGCATTGTCATCTATAACACAACTACAGCCACATTGTCATCTATAACACAACTACAGCCACATTGTCATCTATAACACAACTACAGCCACATTGTCATCTATAACACAACTACAGCCACATTGTCATCTATAACACAACTACAGCCACATTGTCATCTATAACACAACTACAGCCACATTGTCATCTATAACACAACTACAGCCACATTGTCATCTATAACACAACTACAGCCACATTGTCATCTATAACACAACTACAGCCACATTGTCATCTATAACACAACTGCAGCCACATTGTCATCTATAACACAACTATAACACAACTATAACACAACTATAACACAACTACAGCCACATTGTGAACTATAACACAACTATAACACAACTATAACACAACTACAGCCACATTGTGAACTATAACACAACTATAACACAACTATAACAAAACTACAGCCACATTGTCATCTATAACACAACTATAACACAACTACAGCCACATTGTCATGTATAACACAACTACAGCCACATTGTCATCTATAACACAACTACAGCCACATTGTCATCTATAACACAACTGCAGCCACATTGTCATCTATAACACAACTACAGCCACATTGTCATCTATAACACAACTACAGCCACATTGTCATCTATAACACAACTACAGCCACATTGTCATCTATAACACAACTACAGCCACATTGTCATCTATAACACAACTACAGCCACATTGTCATCTATAACACAACTACAGCCACATTGTCATCTATAACACAACTACAGCCACATTGTCATCTATAACACAACTATAACACAACTACAGCCACATTGTCATCTATAACACAACTACAGCCACATTGTCATCTATAACACAACTACAGCCACATTGTCATCTATAACACAACTATAACACAACTATAACACAACTACAGCCACATTGTCATCTATAACACAACTGCAGCCACATTGTCATCTATAACACAACTATAACACAACTACAGCCACATTGTGAACTATAACACAACTATAACACAACTATAACACAACTACAGCCACATTGTGAACTATAACACAACTATAACACAACTATAACAAAACTACAGCCACATTGTCATCTATAACACAACTATAACACAACTACAGCCACATTGTCATGTATAACACAACTACAGCCACATTGTCATCTATAACACAACTACAGCCACATTGTCATCTATAACACAACTACAGCCACATTGTCATCTATAACACAACTGCAGCCACATTGTCATCTATAACACAACTACAGCCACATTGTCATCTATAACACAACTACAGCCACATTGTCATCTATAACACAACTACAGCCACATTGTCATCTATAACACAACTACAGCCACATTGTCATCTATAACACAACTGCAGCCACATTGTCATCTATAACACAACTACAGCCACATTGTCATCTATAACACAACTACAGCCACATTGTCATCTATAACACAACTACAGCCACATTGTCATCTATAACACAACTACAGCCACATTGTCATCTATAACACAACTACAGCCACATTGTCATCTATAACACAACTACAGCCACATTGTCATCTATAACACAACTACAGCCACATTGTCATCTATAACACAACTACAGCCACATTGTCATCTATAACACAACTACAGCCACATTGTCATCTATAACACAACTACAGCCACATTGTCATCTATAACACAACTATAACACAACTACAGCCGCATTGTCATCTATAACACAACTACAGCCACATTGTCATCTATAACACAACTACAGCCACATTGTCATCTATAACACAACTATAACACAACTACAGCCACATTGTCATCTATAACACAACTATAACACAACTACAGCCACATTGTCATCTATAACACAACTACAGCCACATTGTCATCTATAACACAACTATAACACAACTACAGCCACATTGTCATCTATAACACAACTACAGCCACATTGTCATCTATAACACAACTACAGCCACATTGTCATCTATAACACAACTACAGCCACATTGTCAACTATAACACAACTACAGCCACATTGTCATCTATAACACAACTACAGCCACATTGTCATCTATAACACAACTATAACACAACTACAGCCACATTGTCATCTATAACACAACTATAACACAACTATAACACAACTATAACACAACTACAGCCACATTGTCATCTATAACACAACTACAGCCACATTGTCATCTATAACACAACTGCAGCCACATTGTCATCTATAACACAACTGCAGCCACATTGTCATCTATAACACAACTACAGCCACATTGTCATCTATAACACAACTACAGCCACATTGTCATCTATAACACAACTACAGCCACATTGTCATCTATAACACAACTACAGCCACATTGTCATCTATAACACAACTACAGCCACATTGTCATCTATAACACAACTACAGCCACATTGTCATCTATAACACAACTATAACACAACTACAGCCACATTGTCATCTATAACACAACTACAGCCACATTGTCATCTATAACACAACTACAGCCACATTGTCATCTATAACACAACTATAACACAACTACAGCCACATTGTCATCTATAACACAACTACAGCCACATTGTCATCTATAACACAACTGCAGCCACATTGTCATCTATAACAACTATAACACAACTACAGCCACATTGTCAACTATAATACAACTACAGAGTGTCCTCCGCTGGTTATTACACCACAACTCCCAGCATGCACCATTAAAGGGGTACTCCAGCACTAAGACATCTTATCCCCTAACCAAAGGATAGAGGATAAGATGCCTGATCGCGGCCTCCAGCCGCTGAGGACCCCCATGATCTTCCACGCCGCAGCCCGTTAGAATCAGCCACCGGGGGGGGGGGGGGGGTTGCTCCAGGTCCAATTACTAGCGATCACAGGGACGCAGCATAATGACACCACGGCTCCGCCCCGGTGTGACGTCACGCTCCGCCCCGTGTGACACGCCGTGATGTCATTATGCTGCGTCCCTGTGATCGCTAGTAATTGGACCCGGAGCGAGGACCCCCGCAATCAGGCATCTTATCCCCTATCCTTTGGATAGGGGATAAGATGTCTTAGCGCCGGAGTACCCCTTTAAGGAACTAGGGGAAAACAGAAAAACGGAAGAGCAAATCCTTAAGGCTAGGTTCACATCACGATTTAACCATCCGATTATCAGACTGTAAAATTGGATGAAATCGGATTGCAAAAAATCATATCCAATCGTATGTAAAAATGTCTTTGCTATCAGATTTAAAATCGTATCCAAAAACCGTACAGATGAAAATTCCATCCGATCGTCAATAAAAATCTGATCCTGTTTTTAAAATTAATATGTATGCCAATGGCAATAAAGTTTTATATATTTGAATTGTATGTGTTTTGAAGTCTACTGCGCATGCGTACAATAAAAGCGTGTGCGATTAATCTGATCTGAGAATCGCACAGTTACAGGATTCCATGCGATTTACACAGACATCATATATGGTCAACCACGATTTTACCTCCGATATTAAATGGTGCAAAATCGGATGCGGATCAAAACTGATGCATTTATTGTCTTACATTAATGAATGGAGGTCAATGGATACGACTTGGCCGGCAGATTTTACGATTTCAAAGCAAAAAATTGTAAGAAGACGTTAGTAAGGATAGTAAAATCGTGATGTGAATGCACCCTAAGCGGTTATGATACTACAACTCCCAGCATGGCCTGACAGCCTGCACCATCATGTAACAAGAAGAAAACAGACAAATGGGAGAGCAGTGTTCTCCAGCGGATGATACTACAACTCCCAGCATGCCAAGAGGGGAATGAGTGATGAGGAGAAATGAGATAAAAGGGAAAGCAGTGTCCTCCACTGGTTATGATACTACAAGTCCCAGCATGTCATGACAACCTGCATATGGGATATGGGAAAGCATTGTCCTCCAGCTGTTATAATACTACAACTCCCAGCATTCCCTGACAGCCTGTACCATGATATAAAGCAGTAGAGCAAGGTCCTCCAGCTGTTATAATACTACAACTCCCAGCATACCCTGACAGTCTGTACGATGACATAATGAGGGGAAAGTAGAGAGGAGGCAGATCAGGGTGCTTCAGCTGTGATGATACTACAACTCCCAGCATGGCCAGCAACATAAGGTACCATGACAGGATGAGGAGAAAGGAGACAAGCAGGAGACCACGGCCCCTATCAGTTGACACTACAAGGCTCAGCATGCCCAACAGTCTGCACCATAATGTAACCAGGGGAAGACAGACAAATGGGAGAGCGGTGTCCTCCAGTGGTTATGATACTACAACTCCCAGCATGTTCTGACAGGGAAAAGGGGCCCGTGAGGTAAGCCATTGAAGGAGATATCCGGTGCTGAAAAACTTATCCCCTATCCTAAGGATAGGGGATAAGTTTAAGATCGCAGGGGGGGTCCGGCCGCCGGGGCCCCCCGCAGCCCACGGGAAGGGGCGTGTTGACCACCGCACGACGCAGCGGCTGACACGCCCCCTCAATACAACCCTATGGCAGAGCTGGAGCGCTGTCTTTGGCAATCTCCGGCTCTGTCATAGCGCTGTATTAAGGGGGGGTGTCGGCCGCCGTTTCGTGCGGTTGTCGACACCAGCGAGCGGGGGCCCCGTACAGGAGATCACAAGGGGCCCCAGCGGTCGGACCCCCCCCTGCGATCTGAAACTTATCCCCTATACTTAGGATAGGGGATAAGTTTTTCAGCGCTGGACTACCCCTTTAAGCAGCAGAGTATTTCAGAAGTGGCTTTATCACATCCGGCAAATGCTGGCCCAGTCATCTAAACCAGTGGACTTCAAAAGTGTGGACCTCCAGCTGTTGCAAAACTACAACTCCCAGCATGCCCAGACAGCCAACGGCTGTCTGGGCATGCTGGGAGTTGTAGTTTTGCAACAGTTGGAGGTCCACAGTATGGAGACCACTGCTCTAAAACATTGGAAACGGTCTATTGCCCATAACAACCAATCAGCGCTCGGCTTTCATTTCTCCAACTGTGCCGTGATTGGTTGTCTAAAAGAGGAACGGTCTGTTGCCCACAGCAACCAATCACAGCCCTGCTTTCACTTTACTAGAGCAGGTTAAGACATAGAAGTCAAGCTCTGATAGGTCGTTGCTATGGGCAACAGACAGTTCCTCTTTTAGACAGCCAATCAGGGAACAGCTGGAGAAACGAAAGCAGAGCTCTGAGCCACAGCCAGTTTCGTGTTGTAATAGGAAGGCTACAAACTCTGACAGGACATGCTGAGACTTGTAGTTCCAGCCCCCTCCCGGTGTCCCGTACTTGAGGTCCCGGTTGACGGAGTGCAGGTTGTCCTGGAACTCGCTGATGAACGTTCTCTCCCGGGCCTCCTGGCTCTCCTTGTTCTTCATCCCATCCTTCAGGCAGTCAAAGACCCGGGTGACGCTGGAGCGCAGGGCCTGGATGGAGTGAATGGCCTGGGAGAAGGCCTCCAGGTTCACCCCCACATTCATCGGGTCCGCCATCACCCCAGTACCGCCGCCGCTGCCGCCTCAGGAGCCGTCCCCGGGTGATGACGTCAGCTCCGCGCAGAGGACGCCGGGAGTTGTAGTGCGCAGTTACTATAGTGATCCTTACTCCTCACAGGGGCACACAGCTATGTCCTCTCTCTGTCACTCAGGGTAAGTATCAGTCAGGAGGAGCTGGAGAGATACCTCTGCTTCCTGTCAGTGAATAGAAACAGCCTAAAACAAAACGCTTCCCACCTAAGGACTTGTTCACACTCCTGTCATATCACATGCAGCACTATTTTTTATGTCCAAACCGTGTAATGGACCCCTTATTTTATATCGGTCGCCACGTCTCTCATGTCATGAGATAAATCCACCACGGTGTACCGGTGTTGCAAAACTACAACTCCCAGCATGCCCGGACAGCCCTTGGCTGTCCGGACATGCTGGGAGTTGTAGTTTTGCAACAGCTGGAGGCTCGCTGGTTGGGAACCACTAATCTAAAGAGATGTTCCCAAACCTGTGGCTGTCAGGGCATGCTGGGAGTTGTAGTTTTGCAACAGCTGGAGGCACGCTGGTTGGGAAACACTAATCTAAAGAGGTGTTCCCAAACCTGTGGCTGTCAGGGCATGCTGGGAGTCGTAGTTTTGCAACAGCTGGAGGCACACTGGTTGGGAAACACTTATCTAAAGAGATGTTCCCAAACCTGTGTCTGTCAGGGCATGCTGGGAGTTGTAGTTTTGCAACAGCTGGAGGCACGCTGGTTGGGAAACACTAATCTAAAGAGATGTACCCAAACCTGTGGCTGTCAGGGCATGCTGGGAGTTGTGGTTTTGCAACAGCTGGAGGCACCCTGGTTGGGAGACACTGGTGTGGAGAGTTTACCTGCCCTGATACAGTGTAACAAACTATTAGGACAGGAGAGAGATTTGCTGCTGACATCTACATCAGTGTATCCTAACCAGTGTGCCTCCAGCTGTTGCAAAACTACAACTCTCAGCATGCCCGGACAGCCGTTGGCTGTCCGGGCATGCTGGGAGTTGTAGTTTTGCAACAGCTGGAGGGCTACAGTTTGGCACCCTTGATATAGAGCCTCAAAGGCTGTCCGAGCATGCTGGGAGTTGTAGTTTTGCAACAGCTGGAGGCACACTGATTGGGAAACACTAATCTAAAGAGGTGTTCCCAAACCTGTGGCTGTCAGGGCATGCTGGGAGTTGTAGTTTTGCAACAGCTGGAGGCACACTGGTTGGGAAACACTAATCTAAAGAGATGTTCCCAAACCAGTGGCTGTCAGGGCAGGCTGGGAGTTGTAGTTTTGCAACAGCTGGAGGCACACTGGTTAGTGTTTCTAGGACTTATGAATCTGCCCTTGCTTCAGAGGAAATCCACACTGGTTTCCTAGTACAGCCATTCTGAAAAAAAGCAGAGCTGTAGTGTAAAGCAAAGAGGGGCCACAGTGTGAACATGGCCTAAGGTCGAGTTCACAGCTGGACCATAAAGGTAACTATGGACCAAAGCAGGACCAGTGTTGCATATGTTTTTATCATAATAATATTTTTTTGTAGTATACGTTTGCATAAGGATTTGTCCAGTAAAAATGATCTTATGACCTATCCACAGGATTATTGACTGATCACAGGGAGGGGTCCGACCTCTGGGACCCTCCACGATCTCAAGAAGAGGGCCCCAGCTCTAAAAGAAAATGTGTGCTATAGAGCTCAGGGCCGAAGGTTGGGAAATACAGCACTAGATAACCTTCGCATCTCAGAGCATGATGGGAGTTGTAGTTATGCAACAGCTCGAGAGTCAGGAGTTGGGGAACAGTGCACCTTTGACTGTTAGGGCATGATGGGAGTTGTAGTTTTGCAAAAGCTGGAGAGCCACAGTTTGGGAAATGTCGCACTAGAAGGCTTTCAGCTGTTAGGGCATGATGGGAGTTGTAGTTTTGCAGCACCTGGAGAGCCACAGGTTGGGAAATGTTGCCCTGGAATGCCTTCCACTGTCAGGGCATGATGGGAGTTGTAGTTTTGCAACAGTTGAGGCATGCTGCCCCAAATGGCCTATGGCTGCCACTGTATGATGGGAGTTGTGGTTTTGCAATAGCTGGAGAGCCACAGCATAGGGAACATTGGCCTAATTCTGTGTATGGGGAATCAGTCAGGGTATGATGGGAGTTATAACTTTGCAATAACTACAGGGCCAAAGATTGAGAAACACAGCACTAGCCGCCTTTGCATCTCATGGGAGTTGTAGTAATGCAACAGCTGGAGAGACAAAAGTTGTGGAACAGTGCCCTAGACAATCTTTGACTGTTTAGGGCATGATGGGAGTTGTAGTTTTGCAGCACCTGGAGGACCACAGGTTGGGGAATGTCGCACTAAAGGCTTTCTGCTGTCAGAGCATGATGGAAGTTGTAGTTTTGCAGAATCTGGAGAGCCACAGGTTGGGGAATGTTGCACTGGAAGGCCTTCTGCAGTCAGGGCATGATGGGAGTTGTAGTTTTGCAACAGTTGAGGAATGCTGCACCAGATGGCTTATGGCAGCTACTGCATGATGGAAGTTGTAGTTTTGCAGCACCTGGAGAGCCACAGGTTGGGGAACGTCGCACTAAAAGGCCTTCTGCAGTCAGGGCATGATGGGAGTTGTAGTTTTGCAACAGCTGGAGAACACTACATAACAGTTCCTATTCACTGACAGGAAGCAGAGGCAGTAATATCAGTCTCACCTGTGCTGTGAACATCGAAATGATGCCAGAGAGCGGCGGCGGGGCAGAACCCGCATGGTTTCTCATGGTCTTTGGCGCAGTGTGGAGTCGGTTCCAGCAGAGTTTCCTTCTCTCATATTGATTCCGTTCACTGTCTGCAGATACATCAGCGCTGACTGCAGGGAGCGAGGTCACCGTCCGCGTAGATACGGAACGCGCCTGCCTGTCTGGAGGATGGAGGTGTGAGTAATGCTATATTGTAAGCATACAGGGTGTGGTGGGGTCGGAGGGTGGACACTAGGATTAGGGGTGAGGGGTCAAATTGTGGCCTGATGGCACTACACAGAGAGCACCCTATATACCGCCATATACAGCTTCACATCAAAGGGCCTGTTTCCTATCCAGTGTGCTTCCAGCTATTGCAAAACTACAACTCCCAGCATGCCCGGACAGCCAACGGCTGTCCGGGCATGCTGGGGGTTGTAGTTTTGCAACAGCTGCAGGCACCCTGCTTGGGAAACACTGTCATAGGGAATTATACTGCCCCCTGTGGACGTATCCTTTCCAATGTCCTGTTAAGGAATATGGATGTCATTACAGGGCTCCACTCTGCAACTTTCTAATAGACTTTTTCTCGATACGTCAAGATCTCTGCTTGCTGTCAGTGAGTGGGGACATTGTCGTTAAAGGGGTTATCCAAAAGAAAAACTTGAGATATATATATATATATATATATATATATATATATATATACAGTGGTCCCTCAACATATGATATTAATTGGTTCCAGGAGAACCATCATATGTTGAAACCATCATATGTCGAGTACAGATGTCTATGTAAAAATATTAATTGGTTCTGGGGCCTCGGAACCATTGTATGTTGAATACATATCTCTATGGGAAACTGCCAATTGGTTCTGGGATGACCATTGTATGTGGAGTGTATGGGGAGTGTTTAACAAACCAGGGTGCCTCCAGCTGTTGCACAACTACAACTCCCAGCATGCATGTACAGCCATTGACTGTCTGGGCATGCTGGGAGTTATAGTTTTGCAACAGCTGGAGGCACACTGATAGGGAAACATTGATGTATGGGGTGTATAGTGTGTATATGTATTGTATGTGATGTGTGACATCGCATACAGGACTGTACAGTTCTTTATATACCTTCAGGGGGGACAGAATGTCCTCCATTACCATCCTGCCGACTACAGCTCTATAGGAAAGGAAGGGGAGGGCAGCCAGCAGCTCATTGGATGCCTGCAGCAAGATGCTGCAGGCTATTGGCTATGGCTGCACTGGGGGGGCGGGGCTTACACAGAGCTCACAGTGGAAGCCTGCGTGAGTTAGCAGGACAGCGTGTGAGTAACAGGAGGCAGAACGGGGCACACGGGGACATTATACAACTATCTGTCAGTTGGTGAAGTTGTCAGCGCTGTCAGATAGCTGTTTGTACGATGGCCCCGACACACAGCAGCATCATATGTCCATACTGCCTTCAACATACGATGGGCTCTGAGAGGCCATCATATGTTGAAATGATCATATGTCGAGGCCATCATAAGTCGGGGGGGTCACTGTATATATATATATATCTCAACTGGCTCTAGAAAGTTAAACAGATTTGTAGATTACTTCTATTAAAAAAATCTTAATCCTTTCAGTTACTTAGGAGCTGCTGAAGTTGAGTTGTTCTTTTTCTGCCTAAGTGCTCTCTGACGACACCTGTCTCGGGAACTGTCCGGAGTAGAAGCAAATCCCCATAGCAAACCTCTTCTACTTCTCTGCAGTTCCCGAGACAGACAGAGGTGTCAGCAGAGAGCATTGTTGCCAGACAGAAACGAACAACTCAACTTCAGCAGCTGATCATTTTGGGAAGGATAAAGATTTTTTAATAGAAGTAATTTACAAATCTGTTTAACTTTCTGGAGCCAGTTGATAAATATTTTTTTTTCCTGGAATACCCCTTTAATGTCCATAGACTAAAACCCTGTCCTGACCTATCACGTCTCACAGCTTTGTAGTTTGTTACAATTGTTTCGTATCAGCAGAATGATATCTGAGTTCATGATGGTTTGTTACAGTGTATTGGTGCAGGTAGTATATCCCTGCTGTTGAGTTTACAGAGGATTGGAGAAGCGGGTCCCATTACCATCCTGCCTACTCTCGCTAGGTGCCTTAACCCCTTCCCGACCTATGACATACCTGTACGTCATGGGTGGCAAGGTGTTCCCGACCCATGACATACAGGTACGTCATGGACATTACTGCCGCTACTCGCGGCACCCCGCAGCGCCCGGAAAGATGGTGGCTATCACTGATAGCCAGCCATCTTACCGTGCGACCACGGGGGGTTTCGTCCCCCTCCCCCCCCAGCGATCGCTGCTATCAGCTGGTCAAATCTGACTAGCTGATAGCAGCGTTTCGCTATGAAAATACTTAGCAGCGCGGTGTGTGAGTCCTGATCACGGGGATCGGGACACACACCGCTCTGCTAAGTGTCCCTGACCCGTCCCCCGGCGTCACTTACCCGTCGGAGCGGTGTCCCGAGCGGTCCCGGCGGTCCCGGCGTCCTCCATGCGGTCCCGGCTGCGCTTCGTCCCGGAGGTGAGTTTCCGGCAGCAGTGCGGCATCTTCATTGGCAGCAGTGAGATCGCCGTAAAGCGATCTCACTGCTGCCTCTGAGAGTTTCAAAACTGCAACTCCCAGCATGCCCAGACAGCCTTTGGCTTTCTGGGCATGCTGGGAGTTGTAGTTTTGCAACATCTGGAGGTCCACAGTTTGGAGACCACTGTATAATGGTCTCCAATCTGTGCTGTTCCAGATGTTGCAAAACTACAAATCTCAGCATGCTCAGTCTGTCCAGGCATGCTGGGAGTTGTAGTTCTCTAACATCTGGAAGAGCACAGATTGGAGACCATTATACAGTGGTCTCCAAACTGTGGACCTCCAGATGTTGCAAAACTACAACTCCCAGCATGCCCAGACTGCCCAAGCATGCTGGAAGTTGTAGTTCGGCAACATCTGATCCTTCAGATATTGCCGAACTACAACTTCCAGCATGCACTGACAGACCATGCATGCTGGGAGTTGTAGTTTTGCAACAGCTGGAGGCACACTGGTTTGGAAACACTAAGTTTGGTTGCAAAACACTTGAAAGTTTATTACTTAACTTAGTGTTTCCAAACCAGTGTTCCTCCAGCTGTTGCAAAACTACAACTCCCAGCATGCACGGACAGCCAAAGGGCATGCTCGGAGTTTGCAACAGCTGGATGTTTGCCCCCTCCCCCCAATGTGAATGTACAGGGTACACTCACATGGGCGGAGGTTTACAGTTAGTGCTGCAAGTTTGAGATGGCGTAAATTTTGCGCTGCAGCTCAAACTTCCAGCGGCAAACTTGCTGTGAACCTCTGCCCATGTGACTGTACCCTAAAAACACTACACTACACTGACACTAACCTAAAATAAAAAGTAAAAAACACTACATATACACATACCCCTACACAGCCCCCCTCCCCCCAAAAAATGAAAAACGTCTGGTACGCTACTGTTTCCAAAACGGAGCCTCCAGCTGTTGCAAAATAATAACTCCCAGTATTGCCGGACAGCCATTGACTGTCCAGGCATGCTGGGAGTTTTGCAACAGCTGGAGGCACCCTGTTTGGGAATCATTGGCATAGAATACCCCTATGTCCACCCCTATGCAAATCCCTAATTCAGGCCTCAAATGCGCATGGCGCTCTCTCACTTTGGAGCCCTGTCGTATTTCAGGGCAACAGTTTTGGTGCACATATGGGGTATCGCCGTACTCGGGAGAAATTGCCTAACAAATTTTGGGGGGCTTTTTCTTCTTTAACCCCTTATGAAAAGGTGAAGTTGGGGTCTACACCAGCATGTTAGTGTAAAAAAATAAATTTTTTACACTGACATGCTGGTGTTGCCCTATACTTTTCATTTTCACAAGAGGTAAAAGGGAAAAAAGACCCTCTAAATTTGTAACGCAATTTCTCCTGAGTACGGAGATACCCCATATGTGGGCGCAAAGTGCTCTGGGGGCGCACAACAAGGCCCAGAAGGGAGAGTGCACCATGTACATTTGAGGCGATTTGCACAGGGGTGGCTGATTGTTACAGCAGTTCTGACAAACGCAAAACAATAAATATCCACATGTGACCCCATTTTGGAAACTACACCCCTCACGGAATGTAATAAGGGGTGCAGTGAGCATTTACACCCCACTGGTGTATGACAGATTTTTGGAACAGTGGTCTGTGAAAATGAAAAATAAAATTTTTGATTTGCACAGTCCACTGTTTCAAATATCTGTCAAACGCCAGTGGGGTGTAAATGCTCACTGCACCCCTTATTAAATTCCATGAGGGGTATAGTTTCCAAAATGGGGTCACATGTGGGGGGGTCCACTGTTCTGGCACCATAGGGGCTTCTTAAATGGGACAAGCCCCCCAAAAACCCTTTCAGAAAAACTCACTCTTCAAAATCCCATTGTCGCTCCTTCCCTTCTGAGCCCTCTATTGCGCCCGCCGAACACTTGACATACGCATATGAGGTATTTCCTTACTCAAGAGAAATTGGGTTACCAATTTTAGGGTGATTTCTCTCCTTTTACCCCTTGTAAAAATTCAAAAATTGGGTCTACAAGAAAATGCGAGTGTAAAAAATGAAGATTTAGAATTTTCTCCTTCACTTTGCTGCTATTCCTGTGAAACACCTAAAGGGTTAAAACACTTACTGAATGTCATTTTGAATACTTTGGGGGGTGCAGTTTTTATAATGGGGTCATTTATGGGGTATTTCTAATATGAAGATCCTTAAAATCCACTTCCAACCTGAACTGGGCCCTGAAAAATTACGATTTTGAAAATCTTGAGAAAAATTGGAAAATTGCTGCGGAACTTTGAAGCCCTCTGGTGTCTTCCAAAAGTAAAACCTTGTCAATTTTTTAATGCAAACACAAAGTAGACATATTGTATATGTGAATCAATATGTAATTTATTTGGAATATCCATTTTCCTTTCAAGCAGAGACTTTCAAAGTTAGAAAAATGCTAAATTTTCAAAATTTTCATGAAATTTTTAGATTTTTTACCAAGAAAGGATACAAATATCAGTGAAATTTTACCGATAAAATAAAGTAGAATATGTCACGAAAAAACAATCTCGGAATCAGAATGATAAGTAAATGCATTCCAAAGTTATTAATGTTTAAAGTGACAGTGGTCAGATTTTCAAAAAATGCCCAGGTCATGAAGGTGAAAATGGGCTGGGTCATGAAGGGGTTAAAGGGTTACTCCCCTGGAAAACGTTTTTTTTAAATCAACTGGTACCAGAAAGTTTAACAGATTTGTAAATTACTTCTATATAAAAATCTTAATCCTTCCAGTACTTATCAGCTGCTGTATACTACAGAGGATCTTGTGTAGTTCTTTCCAGTCTGACCACAGTGCTCTCTGCTGACACCTCTGTCCATGTCATGAACTGTCCAGAGTAGGAGCAAATCCCCATTGCAAACCTCTCCTTCACGGGACAGTTCCTGAGATGGACAGAGATGGCAGTAGAGCGCACTGTTGTCAGACTGGAAAGAACTACACAACTTCCTGTGGAGCATAAGTACTAAAAGAATTAAGATGTTTATATGGAAGTAATTTACAAATCGGTAGACCCTTCTGGTACCAGTTGATTTGAAAACATTTTTGTTCCACCAGAGTCCACCTTTAATGGGATAATTCAAGATAATAACATCACCTATCTGCAGAATAAGACAATTTGATCAGTGGGGTTCCGACTACAGGGACCCTAATAATTACGAGACGGAGGTCCCTTACGCCCCTTGTGAGTGGAGCGCCGCTCTGATCATTCACAAGATATCCCTATTCTTTTGATGGGTGGGGGTCCCAGCAGTCGGTCCCCCACTGATCAGATACATATTAACTATGCTATGGATAGATAATAATTAAACATTTTGAGATAACCATTTAAAGGTAGAACGTACAACAAGGCTGCTTTCATCCAAAGACAGTCCCACTGATGTCCATGTCTGGTATTGACTGCAATACCACATCCAGCCATGGACAAGGGTGGTGCTGTTTCTGGACTCTGGACTAGTTTCTGGGAAGCTGACCGCACCACTATGACTACAGTCACTGTGCCCCCTTTGACTGTCACCATCTTCCTGATCTGCCGGTGATTCAGCACACTTGGTCATCCAGAATCTATCGCCATCGCACAGCTATCAGATAAATGCTAGGACTATACAGAAACTTTGGGTCACTTGGCCATTCACCGCCATGTTGTGACCCCGTGTTGGACTTATGGTCTCAGTGGCAGACACTAACCAACACAATGACTTTCATTGATGTAGCAGCATGTGTAGCACTAGCCTGAGATGGGGGGGGTGATCAGTAGGAGGAGGGACAGGAGGAAAATGGGGAAGCAACAGGAGGAAGAGTGGACAGAAGGAGGAGGATGGAACAGGAGGAAGAGTGAATATAAGGAGGAGGATGGAACAGGGGGAAGAGTGGACCGAAGGAGGAGGATGGAACAGGAGGAAGAGTGGACAGAAGGGGGAGGATGGAACAGGAGGAAGAGTGGACAAAAGGAGGAGGATGGAACAGGGGGAAGAGTGGACCGAAGGAGGAGGATGGAACAGGAGGAAGAGTGGACAGAATGGGGAGGATGGAACAGGAGGAAGAGTGGACAGAATGAGGAGGATGGAACAGGAGGAAGAGTGGACAGAAGGAGGAGGATGGAACAGGAGGAAAATGGGGAAGCAACAGGAGGAAGAGTGGACAGAAGGAGGAGGATGCAACAGGAGGAAGAGTGGACAGAAGGAGGAGGATGGAACAGGAGGAAGAGTGGACAGAAGGAGGAGGATGGAACAGGAGGAAGAGTGGACAGAAGGAGGAGGATGGAACAGGAGGAAAATGGGGAAGCAACAGGAGGAAGAGTGGACAGAAGGAGGAGGATGGAACAGGAAAAAAATGGGGAAGCAACAGGAGGAAGAGTGGACAGAAGGAGGAGGATGGAACAGGAGGAAGAGTGGACAGAAGGAGGAGGATGGAACAGAAAGAGCATGGGACAGGAGGAAAATGGGGAAGCAGCAGGACTCCTTGAACAGAAAGAAGATGGGGGCTTGGGAGGAGGGGAAGATTGAGGAGCAGCAGGAGGAGGCTGGGGGATCAGCAGGAGGAGGCTGGGGGATCAGCAGGAGGAGGCTGCTGGATCAGCAGGAGGAGGCTGGGGGATCATCAAGAGGAGGCTGAGGGATCAGTGGGAGGAGGCTGGGGGATCAGCGAGAGGAGGCTGGTGGGGAGCAGCAGGGGGAGGCTGGTGGGGAGCAGCAGGGGGAGGCTGTGGGATCAGCGGGAGGAGGCTGAGGGATCAGCGGGAGGAGGCTGGGGGATCAGCAAGAGGAGGCTGGGGGATCAGCGAGAGGAGGCTGGGGGATCAGCGAGAGGAGGCTGGGGGATCAGCGAGAGGAGGCTGGGGGATCAGCGAGAGGAGGCTTGGGGGATCAGCGAGAGGAGGCTAGGGGGAGCAACAGGAGGTGGCTGGGGGATCAGCAGGAGGAGGCTGGGGGATCAGTGAGAGGAGACTGGGGGATCAGCAAGAGGAGGCTGGGGGGAGCAGCAGGAGGGGGCTGGGGGATCAGTGGGAGGAGGCTGGGGGATCAGCAGGGGGAGGGACAGGAGGAAAATGGGGAAGCAACAGGATGAAGAGTGGACAGAAGGAGGAGGATGGAACAGGAGGAAAATGGGGAAGCAACAGGATTCCTTGAACAGAAGGAAGATGGGGGCTTGGGAGTAGGGGAAGATTGAGGAGCAGCAGGAGGAGGCTGGGGAATCAGTGGGAGGAGGCTGGGGGATCAGCGGGAGGAGGCTGGGGGATCAGCGTGAGGAGGCTTGGGGAGCAGCGTGAGGAGGCTGGGGGATCAGCGGGAGTAGGCTGGGGGATCAGCGGGAGTAGGCTGGGGGATCAGCGGGAGTAGGCTGGGGGATCAGCGGGAGGAGACTGGGGGATCAGCAGGGGGAAGCTGGGGGATCAGCAGGGGGAAGCTGGGGGATCAGCAGGAGAAGGCTGGGGGATCAACAGGAGAAGGCTGGGGGATCAGCAGGATAAGGCTGGGGGATCAGCAGGAGAAGGCTGGGGGATCAGCAGGAGAAGGCTGGGGGATCAGCAGGAGAAGGCTGGGGGATCAGCAGGAGAAGGCTGGGGGATCAGCAGGAGGAGGCTGGGGGATCAGCAGGAGAAGGCTGGGGGATCAGCAGGAGGAGGCAGGGGGATCAGCAGGAGGAGGCTGGGGGATCAGCAGGAGGAGGCTGGGGGATCAGCAGGAGGAGGCTGGGGGATCAGCAGGAGGAGGCTGGGGGATCAGCAGGAGGAGGCTGGGGGATCAGCAGGAGGAGTCTGGGGGATCAGCAGGAGGAGGCTGGGGGATCAGCAGGAGAAGGCAGGGGGATCAGCAGGAGAAGGCTGGGGGATCAGCAGGAGAAGGCTGGGGGATCAGCAGGAGGAGGCTGGGGGATCAGCAGGAGGAGGCTGGGGGATCAGCGGGAGGAGGCTGGGGGAGGCTGATTATTCTGTCGGCTGCTCGTCCATTTTTCTCTTCGTTCCAATAAAGAAAAGATCGATTTGGTTTTCATAAGTGGCTGCTGTGAAGTTCCATCTTTCCATGTTGTTGGTTCAGCAGAAAGTTCTGCTCTCCATCTCCGTCCGTCTGTTGCTTTAAATATGCTCACAGGAGGATGATCCGCCAGAAAATGTAACCCTTTCCATTCTGAACAATTGTGTATCTTTTCTACTATATAATCCTAATATCACGCCATATGACCGGGGCGCGGAGTTCACTTATATCCCCCCCCCAAGGTTGTGCCCTTCTGCCCTGCAGATCATTTCTCCTGCAGGGTCTGTTCTCTTATAAGTAAACTGTATGGACTTGTCTGTGATTGTTCAATAATCCAGATTGTTTGATAATAGGACATCCTAATAATATACATAAATTACTTTATCCTATATTATACTCCAAAGCTGCACTCACTATTCTGCTGTTGAGGTCACTGTGTACATACATTATTTATCCTGTACTGATCCTGAGTTATATCCTGTATTATACTCCAAAGCTGCACTCACTATTCTGCTGGTGAGGTCACTGTGTACATACATTACATTACTTATCCTGTACTGATCCTGAGTTATATCCTGTATTATACTCCAGAGCTGTACTCACTATTCTGCTGATGAGGTCACTGTGTACATACATTACATTACTTATCCTGTACTGATCCTGAGTTATATCCTGTATTATACACCAGAGCTGTACTCACTATTCTGCTGGTGAGATTACTATGTATATACATTACATTACTTATCCTGTACTGATCCTGAGTTATATCCTGTATTATACTCCAGAGCTGTACTCACTATTCTGCTGGTGAGGTCACTGTGTACATTACATTACTGATCCTGTACTGATCCTGAGTTATATCCTGTATTATACACCAGAGCTGTACTCACTATTCTGCTGGTGAGGTCACTGTGTACATACATTACATTACTTATCCTGTACTGATCCTGAGTTATATCCTGTATTATACACCAGAGCTGTACTCACTATTCTGCTGGTGAGGTCACTGTGTACATTACATTACTTATCCTGTACTGATCCTGAGTTATATTCTGTATTATACTCCAGAGCTGTACTCACTATTCTGCTGGTGAGATCACTGTGTACATACATTACATTACTTATCCTGTACTGATCCTGAGTTATATCCTGTATTATACTCCAGAGCTGTACTCACTATTCTGCTGGTGAGGTCACTGTGTACATTACATTACTGATCCTGTACTGATCCTGAGTTATATCCTGTATTATACACCAGAGCTGTACTCACTATTCTGCTGGTGAGGTCACTGTGTACATACATTACATTACTTATCCTGTACTGATCCTGAGTTATATTCTGTATTATACTCCAGAGCTGTACTCACTATTCTGCTGGTGAGGTCACTGTGTACATACATTACATTACTGATCCTGTACTGATCCTGAGTTATATCCTGTATTATACACCAGAGCTGTACTCACTATTCTGCTGGTGAGGTCACTGTGTACATTACATTACTTATCCTGTACTGATCCTGAGTTATATTCTGTATTATACTCCAGAGCTGTACTCACTATTCTGCTGGTGAGGTCACTGTGTACATACAATACATTACTGATCCTGTACTGATCCTGAGTTATATCCTGTATTATACACCAGAGCTGTACTCACTATTCTGCTGGTGAGGTCACTGTGTACATTACATTACTTATCCTGTACTGATCCTGAGTTATATTCTGTATTATACTCCAGAGCTGTACTCACTATTCTGCTGGTGAGATCACTGTGTACATACATTACATTACTTATCCTGTACTGATCCTGAGTTATATCTTGTATTATACTCCAGAGCTGTACTCACTATTCTGCTGGTGAGGTCACTGTGTACATACATTACATTACTTATCCTGTACTGATCCTGAGTTATATTCTGTATTATACTCCAGAGCTGTACTCACTATTCTGCTGGTGAGGTCACTGTGTACATACATTACATTACTTATCCTGTACTCATCCTGAGTTATATCCTGTATTATACCCCAGAGCTGTACTCACTATTCTGCTGGTGAGATCACTGTGTACATACATTACATTACTTATCCTGTACTGATCCTGAGTTATACCCTGTATTATACTCCAGAGCTGCACTCACTATTCTGCTGGTGAGATCACTGTGTACATACATTACATTACTTATCCTGTACTGATCCTGAGTTATATTCTGTATTATACTCCAGAGCTGTACTCACTATTCTGCTGGTGAGGTCACTGTGTACATACATTACATTACTTATCCTGTACTGATCCTGAGTTATATTCTGTATTATACTCCAGAGCTGTACTCACTATTCTGCTGGTGAGGTCACTGTGTACATACATTACATTACTTATCCTGTACTGATCCTGAGTTATATCCTGTATTATACTCCAGAGCTGTACTCACTATTCTGCTGGTGAGGTCACTGTGTACATACATTACATTACTTATCCTGTACTGATCCTGAGTTATATCCTGTATTATACTCCAGAGCTGTACTCACTATTCTGCCGGCTTCTAAAGTTAAATCTAGCAGTATCCCCTGCATCAGTTTAACACTGTCCTATCTCATGACCACATGAAGTAGTGACAGACGCTGATTTCACTCGCCCATCCATTATCGGTGGGTATGTTGTTGTTGTTGTTGTTGATTTGTTATGATGCCAGCGCTGTGTGGCAGGAGTCGATGTATTTTTGGATTGTTGGCTCCCTACCTGACCATCGCTGACTAACAGTGGAGGGAGCCTATATCTCGTGAATACATGGGACCCCGCTGCAGTGATAAGAAATACACATTAGGCAAAAGGTTTCTGGTGACTCTTCCCCCTGCGTCTCCTCCTCGTCTCTTCTCTTCATCTTATTTATGTCAACAATCAAAATTAAAAATCAAAGACAATTGGTAAAAATCATCTACGACCAATTCACGGTCTGAGGCCCCACAAATCACGGCTGACCACATCCGTCTGCTGCAAGGTCACACACCATTACTTTAATTGACTTGTCTTATTGTAGGAGCATAAATCCTTCTACTGCCAGGAACTGCAATGGGAACAATGTAAACGAACAATTCTCTTATCTACTTCATCAGCAGCAAAAGCTAATCGGCCAGTGATCAGGATTAACATACAACATCTTCATCTGATAGATGGGCTCAGGACAGCCCGAAACTATGGATCACTCCCCTAATATAGACATAACATATACTGATCAACATAGACAGCATTATATATAATATAGAGAATACAACCATTCCTGTACAAGTATATGACTATAACTGCTATAATACTGCCTCCTATATACAAGAATATAACTACTATAATACTGCTTCCTATATACAAGAATATACCTACTATAATACTGCCCCTATATACAGGAAAATAACTACTATAATACTGCTCCTATATACAAGAATATAACTACTATAATACTGCTCCTATATACAAGAATATAACTACTATAATACTGCCCCCTATATACAAGAATATAACTACTATAATACTGCCTCCTATATACAGGAATATATCTACTTTAATACTGCTCCTATATATAAGAATATAACTACTATAATACTGCTCCTATATACAAGAATATAACTACTATAATACTGCTCCTATATACAAGAATATAACTACTATAATACTGCCCCTATATACAAGAATATATCTACTATAATACTGCTCCTATATACAAGAATATAACTACTATAATACTGCCCCTATATATAAGAATATAACTACTATAATACTGCTCCTATATACAAGAATATAACTACTATAATACTGCTTCCTATATACAAGAATATACCTACTATAATACTGCCCCTATATACAAGAATATACCTACTATAATACTGCCCCTATATACAAGAATATAACTACTATAATACTGCTTTCTATATACAAGAATATAACTGCTATAATACTGCTCCTATATACAAGAATATAACTACTATAATACTGCTCCTATATACAAGAATATAACTACTATAATACTGCCTCCTATATACAAGACTATAACTACTATAATACTGCTCCTATATACAAGAGTATATCTACTATAATACTGCTCCTATATACAAGAATATATCTACTATAATACTGCTCCTATATACAAGAATATAACTACTATAATACTGCCTCCTATATACAAGACTATAACTACTATAATACTGCTCCTATATACAAGAGTATATCTACTATAATACTGCTCCTATATACAAGAATATATCTACTATAATACTGCTCCTATATACAAGAATATAACTACTATAATACTGCCCTCTATATACAAGAATATAACTACTATAATACTGCCCCTATATACAAGAATATAACTACTATAATACTGCTTCCTATATACAAGAATATAACTACTATAATACTGCTCCTATATACAAGAATATAACTACTATAATACTGCTCCTATATACAGGAATATAACTACTGTAATACTGCTCCAATAAACAAGAATATAACTACTATAATACTGCCTCCTATATACAAGAATATATCTACTATAATACTGCCTCCTATATACAAGAATATAACTACTATAATACTGTTTCCTATATACAGGAATATAACTACTATAATACTGCCCCTATATACAAGAATATAACTACTATAATACTACTCCTATATACAAGAATATAACTACTATAATACTGCCCCCTATATACAAGAATATAACTACTATAATACTGCTCCTATATACAAGAATATAACTACTATAATACTGCCTCCTATATACAGGAATATAACTACTATAATACTGCTCCCTATATACAAGAATATAACTACTATAATACTGCTCCTATATACAAGAATATAACTACTATAATACTGCTCCTATATACAAGAATATAACTACTATAATACTGCTCCTATATACAAGAATATAACTACTATAATACTGCTCCTATATAAGAATATAACTACTATAATACTGCTCCTATATACAAGAATATAACTACTATAATACTGCCTCCTATATACAAGAATATAACTACTATAATACTGCTCCTATATACAGGAATATAACTACTATAATACTGCTCCGATATACAAGAATATAACTACTATAATACTGCTCCGATATACAAGAATATAACTACGATAATACTGCTCCTATATACAAGTATATAACTACTATAATACTGCTCCTATATACAAGAATATATCTACTATAATACTGCTCCTATATACAAGAATATAACTACTATAATACTGCCTCCTATATACAAGAATATAACTACTATAATACTGCCTCCTATATACAAGAATATAACTACTATAATACTGCCTCCTATATACAAGAATATAACTACTATAATACTACTCCTATATACAAGGATATAACTACTATAATACTACTCCTATATACAAGGATATAACTACTATAATACTGCCTCCTATATACAAGAATATAACTACTATAATACTACTCCTATATACAAGGATATAACTACTATAATACTGCTCCTATATACAAGAATATAACTACTATAATACTGCTCCTATATGTACAAGAATATAACTACTATAATACCGCTCCTATATACAAGAATATAACTACTATAATACCGCCTCCTATATACAAGAATATAACTACTATAATACCGCTCCTATATACAAGAATATAACTACTATATACTGCTCCTATATATACAAGAATATAACTACTATAATACTGCCTCCTATATACAAGAATATAACTACTATAATACTGCTCCTATATACAAGAATATAACTACTATAATACTGCTCCTATATATAAGAATATAACTACTATAATACTGCTCCTATATACAAGGGAGGCCTCTATATACTGTATATATGGTCTCCTCTCAGTCCCTTATTACCTCCATATAAAGTGATAATTACTTGTGTATCTTGCTCTTGGTCTATTACAATGAATTGTCCTCCGGATTGTTCCTCAGACCCCGGAGAGACGCAGCAATAACCGGACCCTCCGCCCTGCGCTTCATTAAAACCTTTTCACTCCCATTAGAAATTCAATATTTAGATCCTTTCCGACAAATAAAAATAACTTTAACTCCTTCACTCCTGCATTGCCTCTGCCAGAAGACCTGCAGTCCTATGTAACACCCCAGATAACACAGTGATAACTCTCTGAGTACAGATAATGTATAGATGTGACCTGCAGTCCTATGTAACACCACAGATAACAGTGATAACTCCCTGAGTACAGATAATGTATAGATGTGACCTGCAGTCCTATGTAACACCACAGATAACAGTGATAACTCTCTGAGTACAGATAATGTATAGATGTGACCTGCAGTCCTATGTAACACCACAGATAACAGTGATAACTCTCTGAGTACAGATAATGTATAGATGTGACCTGCAGTCCTATGTAACACCACAGATAACACCGTGATAACTCTCTGAGTACAGATAATGTATAGATGTGACCTGCAGTCCTATGTAACACCACAGATAACACAGTGATAACTCTCTGAGTACAGATAATGTATAGATGTGACCTGCAGTCCTATGTAACACCACAGATAACAGTGATAACTCTCTGAGTACAGATAATGTATAGATGTGACCTGCAGTCCTATGTAACACCACAGATAACACAGTGATAACTCTCTGAGTACAGACAATGTATAGATGTGACCTGCAGTCCTATGTAACACCACAGATAACAGTGATAACTCTCTGAGTACAGATAATGTATAGATGTGACCTGCAGTCCTATGTAACACCACAGATAACACAGTGATAACTCTCTGAGTACAGATAATGTATAGATGTGACCTGCAGTCCTATGTAACACCACAGATAACACAGTGATAACTCTCTGAGTACAGATAATGTATAGATGTGACCTGCAGTCCTATGTAACACCACAGATAACACAGTGATAACTCTGAGTACAGATAATGTATAGATGTGACCTGCAGTCCTATGTAACACCACAGATAACAATGATAACTCTCTGAGTACAGATAATGTATAGATGTGACCTGCAGTCCTATGTAACACCACAGATAACAGTGATAACTCTCTGAGTACAGATAATGTATAGATGTGACCTGCAGTCCTATGTAACACCACAGATAATACAGTGATATCTCTCTGAGTACAGATAATGTATAGATGTGACCTGCAGTCCTATGTAACACCACAGATAACACAGTGATAACTCTGAGTACAGATAATGTATAGATGTGACCTGCAGTCCTATGTAACACCACAGATAACAATGATAACTCTCTGAGTACAGATAATGTATAGATGTGACCTGCAGTCCTATGTAACACCACAGATAACAGTGATAACTCTCTGAGTACAGATAATGTATAGATGTGACCTGCAGTCCTATGTAACACCACAGATAATACAGTGATATCTCTCTGAGTACAGATAATGTATAGATGTGACCTGCAGTCCTATGTAACACCACAGATAACACAGTGATAACTCTGAGTACAGATAATGTATAGATTTGACCTGCAGTCCTATGTAACACCACAGATAACAGTGATAACTCTCTGAGTACAGATAATGTATAGATGTGACCTGCAGTCCTATGTAACACCACAGATAATACAGTGATATCTCTCTGAGTACAGATAATGTATAGATGTGACCTGCAGTCCTATGTAACACCACAGATAACACAGTGATAACTCTCTGACTACAGATAATGTATAGATGTGACCTGCAGTCCTATGTAACACCCCAGATAACACAGTGATAACTCTCTGAGTACAGATAATGTATAGATGTGACCTGCAGTCCTATGTAACACCACAGATAACACAGTGATAACTCTCTGAGTACAGATAATGTATAGATGTGACCTGCAGTCCTATGTAACACCACAGATAACACAGTGATAACTCTCTGAGTACAGATAATGTATAGATGTGATCTGCAGTCCTATGTAATACCACAGATAACACAGTGATAACTCTCTGAGTACAGATAATGTATAGATGTGACCTGCAGTCCTATGTAACACCACAGATAACAGTGATAACTGAGTACAGATAATGTAGTAGATGTGACCTGCAGTCCTATGTAACACCACAGATAACACAGTGATAACTCTCTGAGTACAGATAATGTATAGATGTGACCTGCAGTCCTATGTAACACCACAGATAACACAGTGATAACTCTCTGAGTACAGATAATGTATAGATGTGACCTGCAGTCCTATGTAACACCACAGATAACAGTGATAACTCTCTGAGTACAGATAATGTATAGATGTGACCTGCAGTCCTATGTAACACCACAGATAACACAGTGATAACTCTCTGAGTACAGATAATGTATAGATGTGACCTGCAGTCCTATGTAACACCACAGATAACACAGTGATAACTCTCTGAGTACAGATAATGTATAGATGTGACCTGCAGTCCTATGTAACACCACAGATAAGTGATAACTCTCTGAGTACAAATAATGTATAGATGTGACCTGCAGTCCTATGTAACACCACAGATAACAGTGATAACTCTCTGAGTACAGATAATGTATAGATGTGACCTGCAGTCCTATGTAACACCACAGATAACACAGTGATAACTCTCTGAGTACAGATAATGTATAGATGTGACCTGCAGTCCTATGTAACACCACAGATAACAGTGATAACTCTCTGAGTACAGATAATGTATAGATGTGACCTGCAGTCCTATGTAACACCACAGATAACACAGTGATAACGCTCTGAGTACAAATAATGTAGCAGATAACACTTTAGTGACTATTTGTTACACTTTTGTTACTCTTGTAAGGCGCACTGGTGCTGGTCCAGTTACATAACACACACGGCTCTGCTTCACTATACGACTCTGCTGCACTGACCGGCTCTGCTGCACTATACGGCTCTGCTGCACTATACGGCTCTGCTGCACTGACCGGCTCTGCTGCACTGACCGGCTCTGCTGCACTATACGGCTCTGCTGCACTATACAGCTCTGCTGCACTGACCGGCTCTGCTGCACTATACGGCTCTGCTGCACTATACGGCTCTGCTGCACTGACTGGCTCTGCTGCACTATACGGCTCTGCTGCACTGACCGGCTCTGCTGCACTGACCGACTCTGCTGCACTGACCGACTCTGCTGCACTGACCGGCTCTGCTGCACTATACGGCTCTGCTGCACTATACGGCTCTGCTGCACTATACGGCTCTGCTGAACTATACAGCTCTGCTGTACTGACCGGCTCTGCTGCACTATACGGCTCTGCTGCACTGACCGGCTCTGCTGCACTATACGGCTCTGCTGCACTGACCGCCTCTGCTGCACTGACCGGCTCTGCTGCACTATACGGCTCTGCTGTACTGACCGGCTCTGCTGCACTATACGGCTCTGCTGCACTATACGGCTTCTGCACTATGTGGCTCTGCTGCACTGACTGGCTCTGCTGCACTGACTGGCTCTGCTGCACTGACCGGCTCTGCTGCACTATACGGCTCTGCTGCACTATACGGCTCTGCTGCACTGACCGGCTCTGCTACACTATACGGCTCTGCTGCACTGACCGGCTCTGCTGCACTGACCGGCTCTGCTGCACTGACCGGCTCTGCTGCACTGACCGGCTCTGCTGCACTGACCGGCTCTGCTGCACTGACCGGCTCTGCTGCACTATACGGCTCTGCTGCACTATACGGCTCTGCTGCACTATACGGCTCTGCTGCACTATATGGCTCTGCTGCACTATACGGCTCTGCTGCACTATACGGCTCTGCTGCACTGACCGGCTCTGCTGCACTATACAGCTCTGCTGCACTGCCCGGCTCTGCTGCACTGCCCGGCTCTGCTGCACTGACCGGCTCTGCTGCACTGACCGGCTCTGCTGCACTGACCGGCTCTGCTGCACTATACGGCTCTGCTGCACTATACGGCTCTGCTGCACTGACCGGCTCTGCTGCACCATACGGCTCTGCTGCACTATACGGCTCTGCTGCACTATACGGCTCTGCTGCACTGACCGGCTCTGCTGCACTATACGGCTCTGCTGCAGCATACGGCTCTGCTGCACTATACGGCTCTGCTGCGCTATACGGCTCTGCTGCACTGACCGGCTCTGCTGCACTATACGGCACTGCTGCACTGACCGGCTCTGCTGCACTATACGGCTCTGCTGCACTGACCGGCTCTACTGCACTATACAGCTCTGCTGCACTGACCGGCTCTGCTGCACTGACCGGCTCTGCTGCACCATACGGCTCTGCTGCACCATACGGCTCTGCTGCACTGACCGTCTCTGCTGCACTATACGGCTCTGCTGCACTATACGGCTCTGCTGCACTATACGGCTCTGCTGCACTGCCCGGCTCTGCTGCACTATACGGCTCTGCTGCACTGCCCGACTCTGCCGCACTATACGGCTCTGCTGCACTATACGGCTCTGCTGCACTGACCGGCTCTGCTGCACTATACAGCTCTGCTGCACTGCCCGGCTCTGCTGCACTATACGGCTCTGCTGCACTGCCCGGCTCTGCTGCACTATACGGCTCTGCTGCACTATACGGCTCTGCTGCACCATACAGCTCTGCTGCACCATACGGCTCTGCTGCACCATACGGCTCTGCTGCACTATACGGCTCTGCTGCACTATACGGCTCTGCTGCACTATACGGCTCTGCTGCACTATACGGCTCTGCTGCACTATACGGCTCTGCTGCACTGCCCGGCTCTGCTGCATGGCCTGACGTTGCGCTATATAAGACATTTATTATTCACGTGTTCTTCAGAGGTGACTGATATATCAGAATATAGATTTTCCTGCCCGGTTCCTCTCATCGCTCTGCGGCAGACGCTCTCGGTCATTGGATTATAAATAGGGATTTTACTGTACTCGTCCTGCGGGATCGGGTTCCTGAGGTAGGATTGTGAATGAGCTTCCTCCGACCTTGCGGGGTCACATTACACCGACCCAGCACAACTCGAAGACGTCTCCCCAGGAGCAGCGCTAAGTGCACAGATCTGCAAGGTGAAGCCGAGGTGCGAGATGGATCCTCGGACTCCTGAGGTGAAGGACACGGAATGTACAACAACTTATCCCCCTAAAAGAGAATCCTCCTGGAGGACGCGTCCGCCACGGCCTCCATATACATGGAAAAGATCAGTCAATAACATTATCTAGAACAAAGCAAGATGGTCCAGCGCTTATAATGCTAAAATTCGAGGATTTATTTAAACAGATCAAAATACAGGTACAGACAAGGTGACGCGTTTTGGCTGCTAGTTCACAGCCGAAGGCTGTGAACTAGCAGCCGAAACGCGTCACTTTGTCTGTACCTGTATTTTGATCTGTTTAAATAAATCCTAGAATTTTACCATTAAAAGCGCTGGACCATCTTGCTTTCTTCGAATTTACCTGGAAGTGGTCTGTTCCGGTCCGAGACGCTTGGGGCTGTAAGGGAGAGCTGGACGTTGCAACACTTTGAAATAACATTATCTAGTATTATACTCCAGAGCTGCGCTCACTGTTCAGTTTAAAGGGGTACTCCAGGAAAAAACTTTTTTTCATATATCAACTGGCTCCAGAAAGTTAAACAGATTTGTAAATTACTTCTATTAAAAAAAAATCTTAATCCTTTCAGTACTTATGAGCTTCTGAAGTTAAGGTTGTTCTTTTCTGTCTAAATCCTCTCTGATGACACCTGTCTCGGGAAACGCCCAGTTTAGAAGAGGTTTGCTATGGGGATTTGCTTCTAAACTGGGCGTTTCTCAAGATACGTGTCATCAGAGAGCACTTAGACAGAAAAGAACAACCTTAACTTCAGAAGCTCATAAGTACTGAAAGGATTAAGATTTTTTTAATAGAAGTAATTTACAAATCTGTTTAAATTTCTGGAGCCAGTTGATATATATATAAAAAAAAGTTATTTCCTGGAATACCCCTTTAAACCCAGCAAAGAAAACTCTACAGACCGAACAACAATGCGGGAGTATAATACAGGATATAATGTGACGTCACGCGTTGCGTCTTATTAGCGGTAACGCAACTATTCACCACAAGCATAACACATTATTTTACAACGATTTTAGTCATTTGCAGCAAAAAATTGCATCCGGTAATTAGTTGATGTGCCGTTAATTAGCCACAACATGTGAACACAGCCTTACGAGTCCTCCTTATTGTTCCTTTTTTCTCGGTCTAGGAGTCCAGGATATTTGGGAGTCGGGGGGGGGGGGGGTCAATTCTTTCAGTTTCTGGGTATTATTAGGTCCCTCGGGTTCCCGGCTGCAGTATAATCCCACTTGGTCTGTATTGACCTCACATGTTACGGTCAGAGGTGACAGGGTGAACTGTACAGGATAAAGTGTCAATAGAATTACTGACCCGCGAGGTCTGCAGGTGAACCGCGGCCTAAAGAATAGTCACACTGATACCAAGTGACACCTGATGAAGTCCCAATGTCAAAGGAGACGTGATACAAGGCCTGATATAATGTAGTGATCTATCTCACATCTATCTATATATCTCATATCTATCTATCTATCTCATATCTATCTATCTATCTCACATCTATCTATATATCTCATATTTATCTATCTATCTATCTCATATCTATCTATCTCATATCTATCTATCTCATATCTATCTATCTCATATCTATCTCATATCTATCTCACATCTATCTATCTATCTCATATCTATCTCACATCTATCTATATATCTCATATCTATCTATCTATCTCATATCTATCTATCTCACATCTATCTATATATCTCATATTTATCTATCTATCTATCTATCTCATATCTATCTATCTCATATCTATCTATCTATCTCATATCTATCTATATATCTCATATTTATCTATCTATCTATCTCATATCTATCTATCTCATATCTATCTATCTCATATTTATCTATCTATCTCTCATATCTATCTATCTCATATCTATCTATCTCATATCTATCTATCTCACATCTATCTATATATCTCATATCTATCTCATATCTATCTCATATCTATCTCATATCTATCTATCTATCTCATATCTATCTATCTCATATCTATCTATCTATCTCTCTCATATCTATATATCTCATATCTATCTATCTATCTCATATCTATCTATCTATCTCACATCTATCTATATATCTCATATTTATCTATCTATCTATCTCATATCTATCTATCTCATATCTATCTATCTCATATCTATCTATCTCATATCTATCTCATATCTATCTCACATCTATCTATCTATCTCATATCTATCTCACATCTATCTATATATCTCATATCTATCTATCTATCTCATATCTATCTATCTCACATCTATCTATATATCTCATATTTATCTATCTATCTATCTCATATCTATCTATCTCATATCTATCTATCTATCTCATATCTATCTATATATCTCATATTTATCTATCTATCTATCTCATATCTATCTATCTCATATCTATCTATCTCATATTTATCTATCTATCTCTCATATCTATCTATCTCATATCTATCTATCTCATATCTATCTATCTCACATCTATCTATATATCTCATATCTATCTCATATCTATCTCATATCTATCTCACATCTATCTATCTATCTCATATCTATCTATCTCATATCTATCTATCTATCTCTCTCATATCTATCTATCTCATATCTATCTATCTATCTATTTATATCTCATATCTATCTATCTATCTAGCTCATATCTATCTATCTCATATCTATCTATCTCATATCTATCTATCTATCTCATATCTATCTATCTCTCTCATATCTATCTATCTATCTCATATCTATCTATCTCATATCTATCTATCATCCTTCCTGGGGTTCTGGTTGAGGGCTGTGAGGCAGAATTACTCAGAGTAATTCTGCACAATCTGAAAGCATAGTCTTTAATCTATGAGTCTCAAGCAATAGCTTGAGACTCATAGGTTAAAGACTGCAAATCATTTCCCAAAATTATTCAGAAGAAATGATGTAGCACAGGAAAGAGGCTCTTGTTTCTATAAGATACATTTTCTCTATGATCATAGAGATGAGTGCAGGGATGGGGTAGAGAGGACTGTGCAGCTGTAACTATATGACCACACAGTTCTCTCCATAATCATAGAGATGAGTGCAGGGAGGGGATAGAGAGGACTGTGCAGATATAACTGTATGACCACACCGTTCTCTCTATGATTATATAGATGAGTGCAGGGAGGGGATAGAGAGGATTGTGCAGCTGTAACTGTATGTCCACACAGTTCTCTATGATTATATAGATGAGTGCAGGGAGGGGATAGAGAGGACTCTGCAGCTGTAACTGTATGACCACACAGTTCTCTCTATGATCATATAGATGAGTGCAGGGAGGGGATAGAGAGGACTGTGCAGCTGTAACTGTATGACCACACAGTTCTCTCTATGATCATAGAGATGAGTGCAGGGAGGGGATAGAGGGGACTGTGCAGCTGTAACTATATGACCTCACAGTTCTCTCTATGATCATAGAGATGAGTGCAGGGAGGGGATAGAGAGGACTGTACAGCTGTAACTGTATGACCACACAGTTCTCTCTATGATCATATAGATGAGTGCAGGGAGGGGATAGAGAGGACTGTGCAGCTGTAACTGTATGACCACACAGTTCTCTCTATGATCATAGAGATGAGTGCAGGGAGGGGATAGAGAGGACTGTACAGCTGTAACTGTATGACCACACAGTTCTCTCTATGATCATAGAGATGAGTGCAGGGAGGGGTAGAGAGGACTGTACAAGCTGTAACTGTATGACCACACAGTTCTCTCTATGATCATAGAGATGAGTGCAGGGAGGGGATAGAGAGGACTGTGCAGCTGTAACTGTATGACCACACAGTTCTCTCTATGATCATAGAGATGAGTGCAGGGAGGGGATAGAGAGGACTGTACAGCTGTAACTGTATGACCAGACAGTTCTCTATGATTATATAGATGAGTGCAGGGAGGGGATAGAGAGGACTGTGCGGGCTGTAACTGTATGACCACACAGTTCTCTCTATGATCATAGAGATGAGTGCAGGGAGGGGATAGAGAGGACTGTACAGCTGTAACTGTATGACCACACATTTCTCTCTATGATCATAGAGATGAGTGCAGGGAGGGGATAGAGAGGACTGTGTAGCTGTAACTGTATGACCACACAGTTCTCTCTATGATCATAGAGATGAGTGCAGGGAGGGGATAGAGAGGACTGTACAGCTGTAACTGTATGACCACACAGTTCTCTCTATGATCATATAGATGAGTGCAGGGAGGGGATAGAGAGGACTGTACAGCTGTAACTCTATGACCACACAGTTCTCTCTATGATCATAGAGTTGAGTGCAGGGAGGGGATAGAGAGGACTGTGCAGCTGTAACTGTATGACCACACAGTTCTCTCTATGATCATAGAGTTGAGTGCAGGGAGGGGATAGAGAGGACTGTGCAGCTGTAACTATATGACCACACAGTTCTCTCTATGATCATAGAGTTGAGTGCAGGGAGGGGATAGAGAGGACTGTGCAGCTGTAACTATATGACCACACAGTTCTCTCTATGATCATAGAGTTGAGTGCAGGGAGGGGATAGAGAGGACTGTACAGCTGTAACTATATGACCACACAGTTCTCTCTATGATCATAGAGTTGAGTGCAGGGAGGGGATAGAGAGGACTGTGCAGCTGTAACTATATGACCACACAGTTCTCTCTATGATCATACAGACCATTTTAGTAGCACTTTACCTGTAATCAGATTTTAACATATTTAATACATGGCAAATCATTATATGTGGTAACATTTCCTTTCTTACCATGCCCGGTTGATGTTCCTGTAGGAATGATGAAGATTTGGAGTTTGAAAGGTGTCTGTCACCAGCCTGTAAGTAGTCCACAGGACGGGAGCCAATCTCTTTTAGCCCCACAGTCACGCCCCCATAATGTGATTGACAGCCTAGGTATGGCCCTTGTCATCGCTTTGCTCAATCTGCGCAGACGGCACCAGAAGTGGATGGCTCCCACCCAGTGGACTAGTTGTGGGCCGGCGGGGACACCTTTCAAACTTCATATATTCACCATTGCTGCCGACAACACATCTTCTGGTCCTGGTAAGGAAGAAGATTTTACAAATTATAATGAGTTTCCATTTGTTATACAGTATATTGTCAAATCTAATCACAGATTCCCTTTAAGAGAAGAGGTTGCTTGGGAACAGACCTTCCCTGAGAGAGGACATCTTAGAGCAGTGTTTCCCAACCAGGGAGCCTCCAGCTGTTGCAAAACTGCAACTCCCAGCATGCCCAGACAGCCTTCGGCGGTCTGAGCATGCTGGGAGTTGTAGTTTTGTAAAAGCTGGAGGCACCCTGGTTGGGAAACACTGTCTTAGAGGGAACAGTGGACCTAGTTTGAAGTGTATGGTATACTCATTGAGGAACTCTCCACAGACTGAGATCAGCATCAAGTCACTGAGGTGCCAGAAGAGGAAGTAGACCAATCTGTAAGAATCCAGTAAAGGGATCACAATGGAATTCCGCTTAACAATGGAAAACTATAAAAAATAAAAAAAAACGGGAGCGCGTTCCATAGCGTAAAACCGCCTATAGGTAAATCAGCAATGTAACTCGTGACTCTTACCATAGGAGGTTGTGTGAGCTCACACACAACAATGGTCAGCGTGAATGAGCAGAGGGGCCCGGTCTGCAGCCTCCCCAACCATACGGACAATAGCAGATGAGGACTTCCAAGGAAGAGGTGGGATTCAGCGGCGCTGACCAGGGATAGGCACGTCAGGTGGATTAAATTAATTTATTGGAAAGAGAATGTAACGTGTTTCACCGCGCTTGCGCGGTTTCATTAGGCCTGATGAAGCCGCACAAGCGCGGTGAAGCACGTTGCATTCTCTTTCCAATAAATTCATTTAATCCACCTGACGTTCCTATCCCTGGTCAGCGCCGCTGAATCCCACCTCTTCCTTGGAAGTCCTCATCTGCTAAACCATGGAGGCTGTGGTTGTAGTGGGAGATGGCCCCCATGTCCTTGGAGATATGATGTTAGCAGGAGCCTCGATGGACTTCTTGTCCACATTTTAGGCTAATAATCATCCGGCTAACATTGTGTTGTTCTGCCGGGTACCAACATATTTCCCTCGGACATATCTATTAGTTACGGCTTGTTTGCCGTATGGTTTGACGATGGTAAAGAAGATGACCAAGAATGGCCAACAAGGAGATGGTATTTGTGCTCCTTGTCTGAAGCCCCCGTTCCTGGTCACTTCTCCAGCCTTGGATCTGACACATCAGAGCGGCGGGGCCCTTGGATCTGACACATCAGAGCGGCGGGGCCCTTGGATCTGACACATCAGAGCGGCGGGGCCCTTGGATCTGACACATCAGAGCGGCGGGGCCCTTGGATCTGACACATCAGAGCGGCGGGGCCCTGAGGGTCCACAGCTTGTTCCTGTTGCTTTGTCTTCTGTGCTGTTTCTATTGATTTCATGTTTAAGTCTTTTGGCCTCCACCGTCTTAGTCTCGTCTCATCCTTTTTTTTATTTATTATGAGGTCTCAGAGTCTTTGGATCTATTTATCGGAGGAGATTTCAGCTTCATGTTACATGTTCTATTCTGGTCTCAGATAAAGCGACGTCTATTTTTATACCCCTGTGCAAACTGGTGCATTGATGGATCAGAGCTGGAGACCATGTGTTGGAGATGAGGGTATATTCTGGAACACAGGCTAATCCGTTCTGTAGATGGGGATAACTCACCTACAGCTGCAGCCTCTAAAGCCGGGAGGTCCAGAAGGATCATGTGTCTGTATTGATCGGAACCCCCTTAAAGTTAAGACGTCCTTGAGCCGTCCTCTGCTGTCAAGTTTTTAAAAATGAAGACAAACAAGGCTGCATGCGGTTGTATAGGTTACTGTGCAATAATTCCCTCCCCCCCATATATCTTGTACTGTGTAGTACCTGAGAAGTATAGTCATATAGTGCACAAGTAATCGTGTTATATGATGTGCATATACACCACTATACAATGTCTTATTACCATTGCCAAACTGTGACCAAATACCTCTACTATATAATGCTCCACTACCAACAACATACAGCACCCGATTATCATAACCATACAGTGCCCAATTACTACTATAATACAGGAACCAAATACCAGTACTATATAATGCTCCACTACCAACAACATACAGCACCCGATTATCATAACCATACAGTGCCCAATTACTACTATAATACAGGAACCAAATACCAGTACTATATAATGCTCCACTATTAACAACATACAGCACCCGATTATCATAACCATACAGTGCCCAACTACTACTATAATACAGGAACCAAATACCTCTACTATATAACGCTCCACTACCAACAACATACAGCACCCGATTATCATAACCATACAGTGCCCAATTACTACTATAATACAGGAACCAAATAACTCTACTATATAATGCTCCACTACCAACAACATACAGCACCCGATTATCATAACCATACAGTGCCCAATTACTACTATAATACAGGAACCAAATACCTCTACTATATAATGCTCCACTACCAACAACTTACAGCACCCGATTATCATAACCATACAGTGCCCAATTACTACTATAATACAGGAACCAAATACCTCTACTATATAACGCTCCACTACCAACAACATACAGCACCCGATTATCATAACCATACAGTGCCCAATTACTACTATAATACAGGAACCAAATACCAGTACTATATAATGCTCCACTACCAACAACTTACAGCACCCGATTATCATAACCATACAGTGCCCAATTACTACTATAATACAGGAACCAAATACCTCTACTATATAACGCTCCACTACCAACAACATACAGCACCCGATTATCATAACCATACAGTGCCCAATTACTACTATAATACAGGAACCAAATACCAGTACTATATAATGCTCCACTACCAACAACATACAGCACCCGATAATCATAACCATACAGTGCCCAATTACTACTAAAATACAGGAACCAAATACCAGTACTATATAATGCTCCACTATCAACAACATACAGCACCCGATTATCATAACCATACAGTGCCCAATTACTACTAAAATACAGGAACCAAATACCAGTACTATATAATGCTCCACTACCAACAACATACAGCACCCGATTATCATAACCATACAGTGCCCAATTACTCCTATAATACAGGAACCAAATACCAGTACTATATAATGCTCCACTACCAACAACATACAGCACCCGATTATCATAACCATACAGTGCCCAACTACTACTATAATACAGGAACCAAATACCTCTACTATATAATGCTCCACTACCAACAACTTACAGCACCCGATTATCATAACCATACAGTGCCCAACTACTACTATAATACAGGAACCAAATACCAGTACTATATAATGCTCCACTACCAACAACTTACAGCACCCGATTATCATAACCATACAGTGCCCAATTACTACTAAAATACAGGAACCAAATACCTCTACTATATAATGCTCCACTACCAACAACATACAGCACCCGATTATCATAACCATACAGTGCCCAATTACTACTATAATACAGGAACCAAATACCAGTACTATATAATGCTCCACTACCAACAACATACAGCACCCGATTATCATAACCATACAGTGCCCAATTACTACTATAATACAGGAACCAAATACCAGTACTATATAATGCTCCACTACCAACAACATACAGCACCTGATTATCATAACCATACAGTGCCCAATTACTACTATAATACAGGAACCAAATACCTCTACTATATAATGCTCCACTACCAACAACTTACAGCACCCGATTATCATAACCATACAGTGCCCAATTACTACTATAATACAGGAACCAAATACCTCTACTATATAATGCTCCACTACCAACAACATACAGCACCCGATTATCATAACCATACAGTGCCCAATTACTACTATAATACAGGAACCAAATACCAGTACTATATAATGCTCCACTACCAACAACATACAGCACCCGATTATCATAACCATACAGTGCCCAATTACTACTAAAATACAGGAACCAAATACCAGTACTATATAATGCTCCACTACCAACAACTTACAGCACCCGATTATCATAACCATACAGTGCCCAACTACTACTATAATACAGGAACCAAATACCAGTACTATATAATGCTCTACTACCAACAACTTACAGCACCCGATTATCATAACCATACAGTGCCCAATTACTACTATAATACAGGAACCAAATACCTCTACTATATAATGCTCCACTACCAACAACATACAGCACCCGATTATCATAACCATACAGTGCCCAATTACTACTATAATACAGGAACCAAATACCAGTACTATATAATGCTCCACTACCAACAACATACAGCACCCGATTATCATAACCATACAGTGCCCAATTACTACTATAATACAGGAACCAAATACCTCTACTATATAATGCTCCACTACCAACAACTTACAGCACCCGATTATCATAACCATACAGTGCCCAATTACTACTATAATACAGGAACCAAATACCAGTACTATATAATGCTCCACTACCAACAACATACAGCACCCGATTATCATAACCATACAGTGCCCAATTACTACTATAATACAGGAACCAAATACCTCTACTATATAATGCTCCACTACCAACAACTTACAGCACCCGATTATCATAACCATACAGTGCCCAATTACTACTATAATACAGGAACCAAATACCAGTACTATATAATGCTCCACTACCAACAACATACAGCACCCGATTATCATAACCATACAGTGCCCAATTACTACTATAATACAGGAACCAAATACCAGTACTATATAATGCTCCACTACCAACAACTTACAGCACCCGATTATCATAACCATACAGTGCCCAATTACTACTATAATACAGGAAACAAATACCAGTACTATATAATGCTCCACTACCAACAACATACAGCACCCGATTATCATAACCATACAGTGCCCAATTACTACTATAATACAGGAACCAAATACCTCTACTATATAATGCTCCACTACCAACAACTTACAGCACCCGATTATCATAACCATACAGTGCCCAATTACTACTATAATACAGGAACCAAATACCAGTACTATATAATGCTCCACTACCAACAACATACAGCACCCGATTATCATAACCATACAGTGCCCAATTACTACTATAATACAGGAACCAAATACCAGTACTATATAATGCTCCACTACCAACAACTTACAGCACCCGATTATCATAACCATACAGTGCCCAATTACTACTATAATACAGGAACCAAATACCAGTACTATATAATGCTCCACTACCAACAACATACAGCACCCGATTATCATAACCATACAGTGCCCAATTACTACTATAATACAGGAACCAAATACCAGTACCACTCTGTGTCTGAGTATACCAACATTCATTGCCTGAATACCACCACTTGTTCCTGGTTGCCACCACCACCAGTCCCTGATTATCACCATGATACAGTCCCTGATTATCACCATCATACAGTCCCTGATTATCACCATCATACAGTCCCTGATTATCACCATCATACAGTCCCTGATTATCACCATCATACAGTCCCTGATTGTCACCATCATACAGTCCCTGATTATCACCATCATACAGTCCCTTATTATCACCATCATACAGTCCCTGATTGTCACCATCATACAATGCCTGAGTATACCGCTATACAGTTCCTGATTACCACTAGTATACATTGACCATATGCCACCACCATTCAGTGCTTGAGTACCACAAGCTTAGAGTACCTGATTACCACCGCCAAATAGTGCTTGATTGCCACCACCATACAGTGTACCACCATATAGTACCAGATTACCAGTATACACTCACCAACTACCACCACCATACATTGTACCACCATATAGGACCAGATTACCAGTATACACTCACCAACTACCACCACCATACAGTGTACCACCATATAGGACCAGATTACCAGTATACACTCACCAACTACCACCACCATACAGTGTACCACCATATAGGACCAGATTACCAGTATACACTCACCAACTACCACCACCATACAGTGTACCACCATATAGGACCAAATTACCAGTATACACTCACCAACTACCACCACCATACATTGTACCACCATATAGGACCAGATTACCAGTATACACTCACCAACTACCACCACCATACAGTGTACCACCATATAGGACCAGATTACCAGTATACACTCACCAACTACCACCACCATATAGTGTACCACCATATAGGACCAAATTACCAGTATACACTCACCAACTACCACCACCATATAGTGTACCACCATATAGGACCAGATTACCAGTATACACTCACCAACTACCACCACCATACAGTGTACCACCATATAGTACCAGATTACCAGTATACACTCACCAACTACCACCACCATACAGTGTACCACCATATAGGACCAGATTACCAGTATACACTCACCGACTACCACCACCATACATTGTACCACCATATAGGACCAGATTACCAGTATACACTCACCAACTACCACCACCATACATTGTACCACCATATAGGACCAGATTACCAGTATACACTCACCAACTACCACCACCATACAGTGTACCACCATATAGGACCAAATTACCAGTATACACTCACCAACTACCACCACCATATAGTGTACCACCATATAGGACCAGATTACCAGTATACACTCACCAACTACCACCACCATACAGTGTACCACCATATAGGACCAAATTACCAGTATACACTCACCAACTACCACCACCATACAGTGTACCACCATATAGGACCAGATTACCAGTATACACTCACCAACTACCACCACCATATAGTGTACCACCATATAGGACCAGATTACCAGTATACACTCACCAACTACCACCACCATACAGTGTACCACCATATAGTACCAGATTACCAGTATACACTCACCAACTACCACCACCATACAGTGTACCACCATATAGGACCAGATTACCAGTATACACTCACCAACTACCACCACCATACAGTGTACCACCATATAGGACCAAATTACCAGTATACACTCACCAACTACCACCACCATACATTGTACCACCATATAGGACCAGATTACCAGTATACACTCACCAACTACCACCACCATACAGTGTACCACCATATAGGACCAGATTACCAGTATACACTCACCAACTACCACCACCATATAGTGTACCACCATATAGGACCAAATTACCAGTATACACTCACCAACTACCACCACCATATAGTGTACCACCATATAGGACCAGATTACCAGTATACACTCACCAACTACCACCACCATACAGTGTACCACCATATAGTACCAGATTACCAGTATACACTCACCAACTACCACCACCATACAGTGTACCACCATATAGTACCAGATTACCAGTATACACTCACCAACTACCACCACCATACATTGTACCACCATATAGGACCAGATTACCAGTATACACTCACCAACTACCACCACCATACAGTGTACCACCATATAGGACCAAATTACCAGTATACACTCACCAACTACCACCACCATATAGTGTACCACCATATAGGACCAGATTACCAGTATACACTCACCAACTACCACCACCATACAGTGTACCACCATATAGGACCAAATTACCAGTATACACTCACCAACTACCACCACCATACAGTGTACCACCATATAGGACCAGATTACCAGTATACACTCACCAACTACCACCACCATATAGTGTACCACCATATAGGACCAGATTACCAGTATACACTCACCAACTACCACCACCATACAGTGTACCACCATATAGTACCAGATTACCAGTATACACTCACCAACTACCACCACCATACAGTGTACCATCATATAGGACCAAATTACCAGTATACACTCACCAACTACCACCACCATACAGTGTACCACCATATAGGACCAGATTACCAGTATACACTCACCAACTACCACCACCATACAGTGTACCACCATATAGGACCAGATTACCAGTATACACTCACCAACTACCACCACCATATAGTGTACCACCATATAGGACCAGATTACCAGTATACACTCACCAACTACCACCACCATACAGTGTACCACCATATAGGACCAGATTACCAGTATACACTCACCAACTACCACCACCATATAGTGTACCACCATATAGGACCAAATTACCAGTATACACTCACCAACTACCACCACCTTACATTGTACCACCATATAGGACCAGATTACCAGTATACACTCACCAACTACCACCACCATATAGTGTACCACCATATAGGACCAGATTACCAGTATACACTCACCAACTACCACCACCATATAGTGTACCACCATATAGGACCAAATTACCAGTATACACTCACCAACTACCACCACCTTACAGTGTACCACCATATAGGACCAAATTACCAGTATACACTCACCAACTACCACCACCATACAATGCCTAAGTACCCCTCCATTCTGTCCTCAGCAACTACCACCATACTATGCCCGGTGTCCACCACTGTACAGTGCCTGAAGTTCACCTCCCAAGGCCAAGTGACAACTAACATGGCAGCCAATATAATTCCCACAAAGCTCACTTGTGGCAAACCTGACAGGATTTATAGGCAGTAATCCTTCAGATTTATCCTGTGCAATTTACCATTCAGGAATCTAGAAAAGCAGTGTTACCATCCCTGTGGCAAATGTGATAGACGTTCTATTGGTTGTCCAGATTGCACCTTCCTTTTCCAGAATCACTGGAGGAACATTCCAATGTATGTAAGACTTTCCCGGAGCTCTTCTTTATGTGGTAGCCATACATCTGACCCACTAGTCCCCTCTGGAACCAGCCCTGATGCGGTGGCATGGAGGACCCTGGCATCCAGTGCCCACTCTGGTCTATTCTTTTTAGTAGCTAAATGTATAAAACATTCAGTAGAATTACAATGTTTATTCCCTTCATCCTGTGCCAGAACGCGTGTACTGTGAAGATGTCCTATCTTGTGCGCGGCTTCCGTATGTGGGAATGTTACACAATAACACGTTACCATGGAGCCGCAGGATCCCGTATCTACACACAGGCCCTGGCAGCTCCATGCGTGCAATCTGTTTTCTTGTCTGAGTTACATTTAGTCACTCGGTATCCGTGCAGGCGATGAGCGCAGCGGGCGGGTACCTTCTCCCCTGGGGGATAGCTTTAGTCCTTGTTTTAGGTCACATAGATTTTGCATGTTCCTTTTTATATAACTGTGGGGTTCAACCTGCGGCCCTCTAGCCAATGTAAAACTACAACTACCAGCATGGCCAGACAACCGTGTAGATCAGAAGCTGTCCTCGCTCAGGAAAAGTCTAATCCCATGCAAACTCTCTGAACTCTCCTCTTAACAAAGTACTACTGATATGGTCTACATGGTCATATAGAGAACTGTGTGGTCATACAGTTACAGCTGCACAGTCCTCTCTACCCCCTCCCTGCACTCATCTATATGATCATAGAGAGAACTGTGTGGTCATATAGTTACAGCTGTACAGTCCTCTCTACCCCCTCCCTGCACTCATCTATATGATCATAGAGAGAGCTGTGTGGTCATATAGTTACAGCTGTACAGTCCTCTCTATCCCCTCCCTACACTCATCTATATGATCATAGAGAGAATTGTGTGGTCATACAGTTACAGCTGCACAGTCCTCTCTATCCCCTCCCTACACTCATCTCTATGATCATAGAGAGAACTGTGTGGTCATACAGTTACAGCTGCACAGTCCTCTCTATCCCCTCCCTGCACTCATCTATATGATCATAGAGAGAACTGTGTGGTCATATAGTTACAGCTGCACAGTCCTCTCTATCCACTCCCTACACTCATCTATATGATCATAGAGAGAACTGTGTGGTCATACAGATACAGCTGCACAGTCCTCTCTATCCCCTCCCTGCACTCATCTATATGATCATAGAGAGAACTGTGTGGTCATACAGTTACAGCTGCACAGTCCTCTCTACCCCCTCCCTGCACTCATCTATATGATCATAGAGAGAACTGTGCGGTCATATAGTTACAGCTGCACAGTCCTCTCTATCCCCTCCCTGTACTCACCAATATGATCATAGAGAGAACTATGTGGTCATACAGTTACAGCTGCACAGTCCTCTCTATCCCCTCCCTGCACTCATCTATATGATCATAGAGAGAACTGTGTGGTCATACAGTTACAGCTGCACAGTCCTCTCTACCCCCTCCCTGCACTCATCTATATGATCATAGAGAGAACTGTGTGGTCATACAGTTACAGCTGCACAGTCCTCTCTACCCCCTCCCTGCACTCATCTATATGATCATAGAGAGAACTGTGCGGTCATATAGTTACAGCTGCACAGTCCTCTCTATCCCCTCCCTGTACTCACCAATATGATCATAGAGAGAACTATGTGGTCATACAGTTACAGCTGCACAGTCCTCTCTATCCCCTCCCTGCACTCATCTATATGATCATAGAGAGAACTGTGTGGTCATACAGTTACAGCTGCACAGTCCTCTCTACCCCCTCCCTGCACTCATCTATATGATCATAGAGAGAACTGTGTGGTCATACAGTTACAGCTGCACAGTCCTCTCTATCCCCTCCCTGCACTCATCTATATGATCATAGAGAGAACTGTGTGGTCATACAGTTACAGCTGTACAGTCCTCTCTATCCCCTCCCTGCACTCATCTATATGATCTTAGAGAGAACTGTGAGGTCATATAGTTACAGCTGTACAGTCCTCTCTATCCCCTCCCTGCACTCATCTCTATGATCATAGAGAGATCTGTGTGGTCATATAGTTATAGCTGTACATTGCTCTCTATCCCCTCCCTGCACTCATCTATATGATCATAGAGAGAAATGTGTGGTCATACAGATACAGCTGCACAGTCCTCTCTACCCCCTCCCTGCACTCATCTATATGATCATAGAGAGAACTGTGTGGTTATACAGTTACAGCTGCACAGTCCTCTCTATCCCCTCCCTGCACTCATCTATATGATCATAGAGAGAAATGTGTGGTCATACAGATACAGCTGCACAGTCCTCTCTATCCCCTCCCTGCACTCATCTATATGATCATAGAGAGAACTGTGTGGTCATACAGTTACAGCTGTACAGTCCTCTCTATCCCCTCCCTGCACTCATCTATATGATCATAGAGAGAACTGTGAGGTCATATAGTTACAGCTGCACAGTGCTCTCCATCCCCTCCCTGCACTCATCTCTATGATCATAGAGAGAACTGTGTGGTCATATAGTTACAGCTGTACATTGCTCTCTATCCCCTCCCTGCACTCATCTATATGATCATAGAGAGAAATGTGTGGTCATACAGATACAGCTGCACAGTCCTCTCTACCCCCTCCCTGCACTCATCTATATGATCATAGAGAGAAATGTGTGGTCATACAGTTACAGCTGCACAGTCCTCTCTATGTGTATGTGTCTCCAGACACCATTATTCTCTTGTAACCAAGCCAGACACGCCACTGTACCCCTATATCATTGTCAGTCACCCCGCACTGCCCCCATAATTTCCCAGCCACAGTGTTACTATAACAGTACCAGCACTATACGTGTATAGCAGTGCCAGCCAAGGCTCCCATAGAATATAATACTGGATTGGTGAGATGCCTCTAGTTATTGCCCAGTCCCATCCAATTTAGGGTTATTTTACCGTATATACTGCGATGTGCGCGGGGCCTTTGATGTTCAGAAACATTTGCAGTTTCATCGTCCTTTCCCGCCAGAACTATTGTTACCACATCTATCAGGCTGCCCCGTCTGTCTTCCATGTTTTATTCTATTCAAGATGCAGATAAAAGGATGATCACCCGAGTTCTCTGAGCTCCGTCGGTGTCTCCCTGTATAATGTCATCACTGTCACCTTATTATATCTTATAGAAAAAGCTGCACATCTTTTCACCTTTCAGGTTCGTTTTCAGAGACACATTTTTAATGTAAACATGTGAGGAATTCTGTGGCAATTCATTTGTATATGCATTGAGGTTATTTTTATTTGATAAAGCGCTCCAGATCCATGATATATACACTGAATGGTCCCTTTATGTCAGAGCCCCCCCCCCCCCCTCCCCCCTCCCAATCTAGTAGTTTGGGACCTTATTTGGCCTTCAGAACTGCAGCGCTTCATCCCGGCATAAATCCCATTAGGTGATGAAAGGGTTCTGCACGAATATCATCCCATGTGGACAGGATCTCTTCTCATAGTCACATGACATGGAGTCCTGACATGATCTGAACAGCCCCGTTTTACCTCGTCCCTGATATGTCTATAGGATCAAGATCTGGGGACTGTGAAGGGAAGAGAGGAGAACACCAAGGGTGCACCAAGAAAACATTCCCCCCACCATTACACTTCGTCCACCAGCCTGAACTGTTCACACCTGACAGAAAGGGCTCTTCGATTTATGCTGCTTGGGCCAAATTCTCCTCCCCCCCCCACTAGCACAGTGCCACAAAGATCTGGATCCATCTGACCAGGACATGTTTCTCTATAGAGATCTGGATCCATCTGACCAGGACATGTTTCTCTATAGAGATCTGGATCCATCTGACCAGGACATGTTTCTCTATAGAGATCTGGATCCATCTGACCAGGCCATGTTTCTCTATAGAGATCTGGATCCATCTGACCAGGCCATGTTTCTCTATAGAGATCTGGATCCATCTGACCAGGACATGTTTCTCTATAGAGATCTGGATCCATCTGACCAGGACATGTTTCTCTATAGAGATCTGGATCCATCTGACCAGGTCATGTTTCTCTATAGAGATCTGGATCCATCTGACCAGGTCCTGTTTTTCTATAGAGATCTGGATCCATCTGACCAGGTCATGTTTCTATATATAGATCTGGATCCATCTGACCAGGCCATGTTTCTATATAGAGATCTGGATCCATCTGACCAGGACATGTTTCTCTATAGAGATCTGGATCCATCTGACCAGGCCATGTTTCTCTATAGAGATCTGAATCCATCTGACCAGGCCATGTTTCTCTATAGAGATCTGGATCCATATGACCAGGACATGTTTCTCTATAGAGATCTGGATATATCTGACCAGGACATGTTTCTCTATAGAGATCTGGATCCATCTGACCAGGACATGTTTCTCTATAGAGATCTGGATCCATCTGACCAGGACATGTTTCTCTATAGAGATCTGGATCCATCTGACCAGGTCATGTTTCTCTATAGAGATCTGGATCCATCTGACCAGGTCCTGTTTTTCTATAGAGATCTGGATCCATCTGACCAGGTCATGTTTCTATATATAGATCTGGATCCATCTGACCAGGCCATGTTTCTATATAGAGATCTGGATCCATCTGACCAGGACATGTTTCTCTATAAAGATCTGGATCCATCTGACCAGGACATGTTTCTCTATAGAGATCTGGATCCATCTGACCAGGACATGTTTCTCTATAGAGATCTGGATCCATCTGACCAGGACATGTGTCTCTATAGAGATCTGGATCCATCTGACCAGGCCATGTTTCTCTATAGAGATCTGGATCCATCTGACCAGGCCATGTTTCTCTATAGAGATCTGAATCCATCTGACCAGGCCATGTTTCTCTATAGAGATCTGGATCCATATGACCAGGACATGTTTCTCTATAGAGATCTGGATATATCTGACCAGGACATGTTTCTCTATAGAGATCTGGATCCATCTGACCAGGACATGTTTCTCTATAGATCTGGATCCATCTGACCAGGCCATGTTTCTCTATAGATATCTGGATCCATCTGACCAGGCCATGTTTCTCTATAGAGATCTGGATCCATCTGACCAGGCCATGTTTCTCTATAGAGATCTGGATCCATCTGACCAGGCCATGTTTCTCTATAGAGATCTGGACCCATCTGACCAGGTCATGTTTCTCTATAGAGATCTGGACCCATCTGACCAGGACATGTTTCTCTATAGATCTGGATCCATCTGACCAGGCCATGTTTCTCTATAGAGATCTGGATCCATCTGACCAGGACATGTTTCTCTATAGAGATCTGGATCCATCTGACCAGGTCATGTTTCTCTATAGAGATCTGGATCCATCTGACCAGGACATGTTTCTCTATAGAGATCTGGATCCATCTGACCAGGACATGTTTCTCTATAGAGATCTGGATCCATCTGACCAGGACATGTTTCTCTATAGAGATCTGGATCCATCTGACCAGGACATGTTTCTCTATAGAGATCTGGATCCATCTGACCAGGACATGTTTCTCTATAGAGATCTGGATCCATCTTACCAGGACATGTTTCTCTATAGAGATCTGGATCCATCTGACCAGGACATGTTTCTCTATAGAGATCTGGATCCATCTGACCAGGACATGTTTCTCTATAGATCTGGATCCATCTGACCAGGACATGTTTCTCTATAGAGATCTGGATCAATCTGACCAGGACATGTTTCTCTATAGAGATCTGGACCCATCTGACCAGGACATGTTTCTCTATAGAGATCTGGATCCATCTGACCAGGACATGTTTCTCTATAGAGATCTGGATCCATCTGACCAGGACATGTTTCTCTATAGAGATCTGGATCCATCTGACCAGGACATGTTTCTCTATAGATCTGGATCCATCTGACCAGGCCATGTTTCTCTATAGAGATCTGGATCCATCTGACCAGGACATGTTTCTCTATAGAGATCTGGATACATCTGACCAGGACATGTTCCTCTATAGAGATCTGGATCCATATGACCAGGCCATGTTTCTCTATAGAGATCTGGATCCATCTGACCAGGCCATGTTTCTCTATAGAGATCTGGATCCATCTGACCAGGACATGTTTCTCCATAGAGATCTGGATCCATCTGACCAGGACATGTTTCTCTATAGAGATCTGGATCCATCTGACCAGGTCATGTTTCTCTATAGAGATCTGGATCCATCTGACCAGGCCATGTTTCTCTATAGAGATCTGGATCCATCTGACCAGGACATGTTTCTCTATAGAGATCTGGATCCATCTGACCAGGACATGTTTCTCTATAGAGATCTGGATCCATCTGACCAGGACATGTTTCTCTATAGATCTGGATCCATCTGACCAGGCCATGTTTCTCTATAGAGATCTGGATCCATCTGACCAGGACATGTTTCTCTATAGAGATCTGGACCCATCTGACCAGGACATGTTTCTCTATAGAGATCTGGATCCATCTGACCAGGACATGTTTCTTTATAGAGATCTGGATCCATCTGACCAGGACATGTTTCTCTATAGAGATCTGGATCCATCTGACCAGGACATGTTTCTCTATAGATCTGGATCCATCTGACCAGGCCATGTTTCTCTATAGAGATCTGGATCCATCTGACCAGGCCATGTTTCTCTATAGAGATCTGGATCCATCTGACCAGGACATGTTTCTCTATAGAGATCTGGATCCATCTGACCAGGACATGTTTCTCTATAGAGATCTGGATCCATCTGACCAGGTCATGTTTCTCTATAGAGATCTGGATCCATCTGACCAGGACATGTTTCTCTATAGAGATCTGGATCCATCTGACCAGGTCATGTTTCTCTATAGAGATCTGGATCCATCTGACCAGGACATGTTTCTCTATAGAGATCTGGATCCATCTGACCAGGCCATGTTTCTCTATAGAGATCTGGATCCATCTGACCAGGACATGTTTCTCTATATAGATCTGGATCCATCTGACCAGGCCATGTTTCTCTATAGAGATCTGGATCCATCTGACCAGGACATGTTTCTCTATATAGATCTGGATCCATCTGACCAGGCCATGTTTCTCTATAGAGATCTGGATCCATCTGACCAGGTCATGTTTCTCTATAGAGATCTGGATCCATCTGACCAGGACATGTTTCTCTATAGAGATCCTGCTGCTGTCTGATAGGATAGGAGTGAGCACAGAGCAGAGCTCACTTCCTGGACTTTGTCCTTGCCTGTGCTTCAGATGGGACAAAAATGATGCTGCAGCCGGACAGGATTATGTTATGGATGGTATGGGGACCCCAAGTGGTCTTTAAGCCATGATTTCTAGAAAAAGAAGATTAAATAAAATGTATGAAGTATATTAGAAAGATTAATATTTTGCCAAGTTTTTGATTCTGACAGCGCCCATTTAAGTGTTACTTGTCAAAGGCAGCAACTTCCAGGACCGTTGTGTCTATCGTGGGAGTTTCCCTGGGCGGTCGGCGTCGATGCAGCTAACAGGTTCACTTCTTCCCACCTCTGCTGTTTTACATACACAAAAGACGCTGATTCAGGGGGAAATACATAGAAGGACCAGGCCTGATTTGATGTGCTGCCCAGGGCGCTCCCCCCTGAGCTGAGAGGGCATTTTCTCAGAGAGATGCCACTAGGCATTGCCGCCTCCTTCACTCATTACATAGTCTGTCGAGACTCTTTCTATGCCAGAAGCTTTTATGGGATTGTAATACGATCTGGGATTAGTCACAGATACACTAAGGCCTAGAGACCCCCATCTATTTATAGGCCTCTGGATACTGACCGGATGTAATAGAAACCATTGATGACTAGTAGGACACAAGCATTATGTCATGTGAAGCCAATCAATTTCCTTTTACCAATTTTTCCCATCCTAGGTGCCTCCAGCTGTTGCAGAACTACAATTCCCAGCATGCCTGAACAGTTGGAAACACCCTGGGTGGGAAACACTCCTCTGTGCATTGCGGTTGGTCTCCCATCCACTGCCCAGACCTTGATACCTGCTGCTTGGCATGCCGTGAGTTGTAGTTTTGCAACAGCTGGAGACACCCTGGTTGGGAAATGCTGCTGTATAGGACCTACTAGAGGACACTATCCCCATCAGTCCCATAGCAGTGAATGGAGCAGGTTCACTACCACATCATTGAGCAGCCATGAGAAGTATTAGGACCAGCAAGCAGAGATCTTGTAAATGGTGAGAAGTCATTGGGCTCCAAACTGTGGGCCTTCAGCTGTTGCAAAAATGCCTGGACAGTCATCAGCTGGAGGACCAGCTGAGGCCCTGGCATTGGGTATATTAGACATTTTTTATCAGTTTTTGATGATACAAGGATGAAGCCTTATTACAGGAGATACAATTGTATCCATTCTTGGTGATGGACACTGATTCTTGATGCTTTCCGTGCATGCTGAGAGTTGTAGTTCTGCAACATCTGGAGGTCCACAGTCTGGAGAACACGGATCTAGACCCCAGTACTCCAAATGATAGACCTCCAACCATTGCAAAACTACAACTCCCAGCATGGCTGTCTGGGCATGCTGGGAGTTGTAGTTTTACAGCAGCTGGAGGTCCCCAGTTCTGATTCCCTTGCACTAGGTATATTAGAAATTTTCATAACTTTTTCATGATACAACCATGAAGCTTTAGTTGCAGAAGATACAATTGTATCCAGTCTTGGTGATGGACTCCAGACTGATACATTGTATCCCTACACTTGCGAGATCTGTGCAGCTTGGCTGTCCGGGCATGCTGGGAGTTGTAGTTTTGCAAAATCTGGAGGTCCACGGTTTAGAGACCACTGATCTATGCTGTCCGGGCATGCTGGGAGTTGTAGTTTTTGTCCACTGTTCGGTGACCATTGCCCGGATCTATGCTATCTAGGCATGCTGGGAGTTGTAGATTTTTCAAAAATTTGTAGGTCCACAGTTCGGAGACCACTGATCTATGCTATCCAGCCATGCTGGGAGTTGTAGCTTTGCAACATCTGGAAGTTCACAGTTTGGAGACCACTGACCGCGACCCCAGGACTCCATATTATAGACCTCCAACAGTTGCAAAACTACAACTCCCAGCATGCTGTTGGCTGTCCGGGCATGCTGGGAGTTGTAGTTTTGCAAAATTTGTAGGTCCACAGTTTAGAGACCACTGATCTATGCTGTCCGGGCATGCTGGGAGTTGTAGTTTTGCAAAATTTGGAGGTCCACATTTCGGAGACCACTGATCTATGCTATCCAGGCATGCTGAGAGTTGTAGCTTTGCAACATCTGGAGGTCCACAGTTTGGAGACCACTGATCTATGCTGTCCGAGCATGCTGGGAGTTGTAGTTTTGCAAAATTTGGAGGTCCACAGTTTGGTGACCACTGATCCATGCTGTCCTGGCATGCTGGGAGTTGTAGTTTTTTTCCAAAATTTGTAGGTCCACATTTCGGAGACCACTGATCTATGCTATCCAGGCATGCTGGGAGTTGTAGCTTTGCAACATCTGGAGGTCCACAGTTTGAAGACCACTGTCCTAGACCCCAGGACTCCATACTATAGTTCCAACAGTTGCAAAACTACAACTACTAGCATGCCCGGACAGCCAACGGTTGTCCGGGCATGCTGGGAGTTGTAGTTTTGCAGCGGCTGGAGGTCCACAGTTATATCAGAATTTTCATGACTTTTTCATGATACGACGATGAAGCTCCATTTGCAGAGGACAGGAGGGGCCCCTTTAGTCGTCGCAGCTCATGTTCCACCAGTCGGGAGTCGGCTTTTTATTAGGAAATGACTGCATGTAAAAGTGAATTTACTGGGGCGCCAGCATGGCCGAGCTGCTGTTTAGCGGCGCTACATGTATAATCTGTCACGGAGCAGCGTGTATAAGCTGTCATTTACCAGGGGAGCATGTGTAAAGTGTCATTTATTACAGGAGCGGCGCGGCCCAAGCTGCCGACTACCAAGGAAACATGTAGCAAGTGTCATTTATCAGATAAATAGCGTGTACGCCGCGCCATTTGTCATTGGGAAAATAGAGCGGCATTACCATACAGTGAAAGCCTATCAACGCAACGACAACTCTGCTGATTGCTTACATGCGGCGGCGTCCTCTTATAAATCAATGAATCTCATGTATACACAATAAAGAAGACTTCATTTCATGATACCTACCAGGAGAGATTTATCAGCCGCCGGATGGAGGACGAGCCCTGCGCCGTGTCGGCTCAGCACATGCCGGGCGCAGATCGGATTTAAAGGGATAAAGACATTTTACTGTTTATATTTAAAGGAGAACTTCAAGGAATTTCCAAGAGAGGAGGACGGCAGAAGCTCAAGGGCGCTGGAGGGGCCGCCACGAGTACCCCCCATGACATCACATGTCCGAATGCCAAAGGGGTTAAATCACCAATAACACCTATCCATGATAATTCATATTTACACTGACCACTTTATTAGGTACACCTGTTCACTTTCTTGTTAACACAAATAGCTAATCAGCCAATCACACGGCAGCAGCTCAATGTATTAGGCATGCAGACGTGGTCAAGACAACTGTGTGAAGTGCATACCGAGCATCAGGATGGAGAAGAAAGGAGATATAAAGGAGCTCTGTGGTGCAGGATTGCTTATCCTCTATCCAAAGGATAAGGGATGTGTCTGATCGTGGGGGTCTGAAGGCCCCCCCCCCCCCCCGACTCTCCCCAGGAAAGGAGCTTGTTGACCCCCACCCAAGGCGGCAGCCGAGATGCCCCCTGTATACAGTTCTAAGGCGGAGCCAGACATAGAGGTATTGGGGTATCTCTGGTTCTCCCATAGAGATACATGGAGGGGGCGTGTTTGCTGACACTTTGTGCGAGGGTCAACATGCTCCTTTTCTGAGGAGAGCCGGGGGCCATGCAGGAAATCACTGGGGGTCTGGCCGATGGGAGCGTAACCCCCCCTCCTGTGCGATTTCCGGTAAGTGTTTACACTGCTTTAAGTAAATGTGAACATGACATGGTTGTTGGTACCAGACCGACCGGTCTGAGGATTTAACAAACTACTGATCTACTGCGACTTCCAGGGTTTACAGAGAAGGGTCCGAAAGAGAGAAAATATGCAGTGAACTGCTGCTGTAATGACGAAATTATCTTGTCAGAGGAAAATGGGCAGACTGGTTCAAGATGACAGAAAGTCAACAGTGACCACTGGTTACAAACAAGGTCAACAGAATACCATTTCTGACCCCACAACATGCCCAACCTTGGAGCAGATGGGCTACAGCAGCAGAAGACCACACCGGGGGCAACTCCTGTCAGCTAAGAACAAGAAACTGAAGATACAATTTACACAGGAACCAAAACTGGACAATGGAAGATGGAAGAACGTTGTCTGGTCTGAGGAGTCTCCATTACATCTGTGACATTTAGACGGCAGGGTCAGAATTTGGCGTATACCACATGAAAGCATGGATCCTCCTGCCTTGTATCAACGGATCAGGCCGGGGGTGTAATGGTGGGGGGACACATTTTCTGGCCACACTTTTGGACCTTAGTACCAATTATTCATGGTATAAACCCCACAGCCTACCTGAGAATTGTTACTGACCATGTCCATCCCTCCATCTGATGATACTTCCAGCAGGTTAATGCCCCATGTCACATGACATCATCTCATACAGGACAATGAGGTCAGGATCAGTACAGGATAAGTAATGTAATGTATGTACACAGTGACCCCACCAGCAGAATAGTGAGTACAGCTCTGGAGTATAATACAGGATATAACTCAGGATCAGTACAGGATAAGTAATGTAATGTATGTACACAGTGACCTCACCAGCAGAATAGTGAGTACAGCTCTGGAGTATAATACAGGATATAACTCAGGATCAGTACAGGATAAGTAATGTAATGTATGTACACAGTGACCTCACCAGCAGAATAGTGAGTACAGCTCTGGAGTATAATACAGGATATAACTCAGGATCAGTACAGGATAAGTAATGTAATGTATGTACACAGTGACCCCACCAGCAGAATAGTGAGTACAGCTCTGGAGTATAATACAGGATATAACTCAGGATCAGTACAGGATAAGTAATGTAATGTATGTACACAGTGACCTCACTAGCAGAATAGTGAGTACAGCTCTGGAGTATAATACAGGATATAACTCAGGATCAGTACAGGATAAGTAATGTAATGTATGTACACAGTGACCTCACCAGCAGAATAGTGAGTACAGCTCTGGGGTATAATACAGGATATAACTCAGGATCAGTACAGGATAAGTAATGTAATGTATGTACACAGTGACCTCACCAGCAGAATAGTGAGTACAGCTCTGGAGTATAATACAGGATATAACTCAGGATCAGTACAGGATAAGTAATGTAATGTATGTACACAGTGACCTCACTAGCAGAATAGTGAGTACAGCTCTGGGGTATAATACAGGATATAACTCAGGATCAGTACAGGATAAGTAATGTAATGTATGTACACAGTGACCTCACCAGCAGAATAGTGAGTACAGCTCTGGAGTATAATACAGAATATAACTCAGGATCAGTACAGGATAAGTAATGTAATGTATGTATACAGTGATCTCACCAGCAGAATAGTGAGTACAGCTCTGGGTGATAATACAGGATATAACTCAGGATCAGTACAGGATAAGTAGTGTATGTACTCAGTGATCTCACCAGCAGAATAGTGAGTACAGCTCTGGAGTATAATACAGGATATAACTCAGGGTCAGTACAGGATAAGTAATGTAATGTATGTACACAGTGACCTCACCAGCAGAATAGTGAGTACAGCTCTGGAGTATAATACAGGATATAACTCAGGATCAGTACAGGATAAGTAATGTAATGTATGTACACAGTGACCTCACCAGCAGAATAGTGAGTACAGCTCTGGAGTATAATACAGGATATAACTCAGGATCAGTACAGGATAAGTAATGTAATGTATGTACACAGTGACCTCACCAGCAGAATAGTGAGTACAGCTCTGGAGTATAATACAGGGTATAACTCAGGATCAGTAATGTAATGTATGTACACAGTGACCTCACCAGCAGAATAGTGAGTACAGCTCTGGAGTATAATACAGGATATAACTCAGGATCAGTACAGGATAAGTAATGTAATGTGTGTACACAGTGACCTCACCAGCAGAATAGTGAGTACAGCTCTGGGTATAATACAGGATATAACTCAGGATCAGTACAGGATCAGTAATGTATGTACACAGTGACCTCACCAGCAGAATAGTGAGTACAGTTCTGGGTATAATACAGGATATAACTCAGGATCAGTACAGGATCAGTAATGTAATGTATGTACACAGTGACCTCACCAGCAGAATAGTGAGTACAGCTCTGGAGTATAATACAGGATATAACTCAGGATCAGTAATGTATGTACACAGTGACCTCACCAGCAGAATAGTGAGTACAGCTCTGGAGTATAATACAGGGTATAACTCAGGATCAGTACAGGATCAGTAATGTAATGTATGTACACAGTGACCTCACCAGCAGAATAGTGAGTACAGCTCTGGAGTATAATACAGGATATAACTCAGGATCAGTAATGTATGTACACAGTGACCTCACCAGCAGAATAGTGAGTACAGCTCTGGAGTATAATACAGGGTATAACTCAGGATCAGTAATGTAATGTAGTCTTTTGGTCCTGTGAAGTATAAAGTGGGTCACTCGGGCTGGAGACTGTGGGTTCTCTGTGGGGTGCTGGCTCTTTCAGTGGAGATACCTGCTGTGAATAACAGTGAGATCCACAGTATTAAAGGATAAACAGATGCAAAGATATGTAAATGTTCTGTAGAACGATTCGTCAACAGGTTACAGGGTAATAATAGGACAAATCCTATATAGGACGGCGATGGGGATTGTAGGACAATAACACTGCATATAGATATGAGACATATAAAATGAATATATTTTTTATTTTGTTGCTTTTCTATGACATAAGTGGCAGCTGTTTTTCTGGGTTTCGGTCGGACTTCCTCTGGATCGATAGAAACAAAATTACAGCGGAGAATAACACAAGCGGCGGCCGGGTGACGGGTGATGGAGGGTGATGGAGCTCTGCCTGTTCTTGGTCCTGTCTCAAACTCATCAATCCTCCTTAGCCCCGGTGAGGGTCAGGCCACCACTATTGGATTCTTAAATACTTCAAGCATCCTCATTGTCTGGTATACCGCTCTGTCAGGAGACAATTAATGGGCCGCAGGCACCCCGGACTACAGAGCACAGCAAACTGCGCAGAGTCTTTACATCTACAGGATCTGATATCTATCTATGTTTCTACCTATTGTGAGAGATTAGCTCCATAGAACCAGTTCAATAGCGTCAGGATAGCAGTCAGAGACAAGGACATAGAAGTAACGTTAAAACAGGGCTTCTCTTGTCTTTATTTTTCAGGAACAAAGCAAATCCAGCAAAACCACAAAATAAATCCTGCTTGTCCATCACTATTTAGAAAACATCCCTTTCTATACAGGTGGCTTACTACCAGGCACCCAACACACCGGTCAATAACTTACACACATTACAATGTCCTCTTTTGAGGCTGCAGACCTCAATATTCAACTAGTGTTGCAGATTCCTCATAGCCTGCAGACTGACTCTTTCCTAGTTTTGAAGCTCAGTGACAAGTTGTCTCCAGCACCTGTGCTGATCTGGGAAACACTAAAAACCTGAAGTGGCCCAGGAAGGGGATATATGGCAGGATGGGTAGTGGCGCTTTAGAAATTCAGACCTGATAACGTGTTTTAACAAATTCCCTAACAAGATCTTGCAAAGGATAGCCAATATTTACAAATTTCCCATATTTATTTTCCTGGAACCTGGTATCCACATGCAACAGGGGAAATATAGCGATCCACAACGACCATCCCTGTCACTGCCTCACTCTAGTTGTCTAGCTCCTATCTACCTATCTATCTCATATCTATCCATCTCATATCTATCTATCTCATATCTATCTATGTATCTCATATCTATCTATCTCATATTTATATTTATATCTATCTCCTATCTATCTATTTCATATCTATCTAATTTGTATCTAACCATCTCATATCTATCTGTCTATCTCATATCTATATATCTAATATCTATCTATCTCATATCTATCTCATATTTATATTTCTATCTATCTCCTATCTATCTATTTAATATCTATCTCATTTTTATCTATCCATCTCATATCTATCTATCTATCTCATATCTATCTTTCTATCTCATATCTCTCTCTCTCATATCTCTCTCATATCTATCTATTTGTCTATCTCATATCTATCTCATATATATCTACCTATCTATCTCATATCTATCTCTCTCATATCTATCCCTCTCATATCTATCTCATATCTATCTATTTGTCTATCTCATATCTATCTATCTTATATCGTTCTATCTCATATCTATCTATCTCATATCTTTCTATCTATCTATCTCATATCTATCTCATATCTTTCTATCTATCTCATAGCTATCTATCTATCTCATATCTATCTATCTCATATCTATCTATCTATCTCATATCTATCTATCTCATATCTTTCTATCTCATATCTATCTATCTCATATCTATCTATCTCATATCTATCTATCTATCTCATATCTATCTATCTATCTCATATCTATCTATTTATCTATCTATCTCATATCTATCTATCTCATATCTATCTATCTATCTCATATCTATCTCATATATATCTACCTATCTATCTCATATCTATCTCTCTCATATCTATCCCTCTCATATCTATCTCATATCTATCTATTTGTCTATCTCATATCTATCTATCTTATATCGTTCTATCTCATATCTATCTATCTCATATCTATCTCATATCTATCTCATATCTATCTATCTCATATCTATCTATCTCATATCTTTCTATCTATCTATCTCATATCTATTTATCTCATATCTTTCTATCTATCTCATATCTATCTATCTCATATCTATCTATCTCATATCTATCTATCTATTTATCTATCTATCTCATATCTATCCATCTACATGCATTGGGTGTTCCTTTAAAGAGACGATACCCCCTTTCCAAAAACTATTTGAATTGGGACTGAGATAGCCCTGGGGACTGTTTGTTGCGCAGGAGATCATATTTCTCACTTCAGGACTCGGAGAGGTTGTGGGTCGGTGGCTACAAGGACCGGAGTGATCCGAACCCTATGTGCCTCAGTATGACAGGCAGTAGTCACTATGGGCCTATATCCAGATCTGTCCCCAAGGACCTGTTGTAAAGACTTGAAGCTTCATTGTTCTGTGTCATTCAAAAGATCACGTCCCCCCCCATCCCCCCCATTATAACCATCAGAGATTTTCATCCAGCTTTCCTGAACTTCTGCATGGTATACCACCATATGTCATACACCTGCTCCACCAGGAAAGCGTTATTTACCCCTGAGCCCTAGATAACTCTTCCTTTACCCCCCGATGACTCCAGCACAGGATTCTGGGGGATTTTTCCAACGTTTTAGGACTTTTTTTTGTCTTTTCTTTATAGTTTTCCTCTTTCTGCCTCTGGAGGATTTCCCCCACCGGGTAGAGCGCACCTGCCGTACCGCGCCGCGCGCACAAATCACTAACCGGGCCTGAACTGATGATTCGTATGGGAAGAACACCTGCCTCGCCATCCACGGTGGTTTTCTTTTTAACCCCGGCTGTGCTGCGCGGATCCTTATTGAGCGGGATTGATCATATGGATGAAGACTTCATGTGCGCGGTGCCCGCAGGCTCTGATGGATGGGCATGCGAGGGAAATGTGATCGCTTCTGCGGAGATTCACAGGATTTGTTCCAGAGAATTAACTCTCGGCTCACTACAAGCGTCCGGGAAGGTTGTCCTGTAATATAATATAATACACACAAGGCACCGATTCAGAGCTCATTCATCGCCAGGTCTTATTAGATTTCTTTTGTTTATAATTCAGCGTTTTCTTCCTCTCCTAGTAGTGACCTTAAATAACCTAGTGGAGCACCTGCTGATGCGTTCTGGGCTCATCTATACGCATGCAGCAGAGCTGAGTTGGTCACATGAGCATATTGCTAATGCATCTGTAATCCTCAATTCATCTGTATGAATGTAGCAGAGCTGAATGGGTGCTCACCTTCTGCTCCTCTATGTGTTGGATGAGCTTATTGCTTAGGACAGTGTTTCCCAAACCTGATGCCTCCACCAGTTGTAAAACTACAACTCTCAGCATGCCCGGACAGCCTTTGGCTGTCCGGGCATTCTGGAGTTGTAGTTTTGCAACAGCTGGAGGCACCATGTTTGGGAAACTCTGGCTTAGGAGTTTTGTGGGTCGGGTGCAACAATTCAATGCAGGATTCTGTGATCCTAAATTCATCTGTATGGATGCAGCAGATCTGAGTTGGTAACATGTGCATATTGCTAATGCATTCTGTAATCCACAATTCATCTGTATGGATGCAGCAGAGCTGAGTTGGTCACATGTGCATATTGCTAATGCATTCTGTAATCCACAATTCATCTGTATGGATGCAGCAGAGCTGAGTTGGTCACATGTGCATATGTGCATATTGCTAATGCATCTGTAATCCTCAATTCATCTGTATGAATGTAGCAGAGCTGAATGGGTGCTCAGCCTCTGCTCCTCTATGTGCTGGATGAGCTTATTGCTTAGGACAGGGTTTCCCAAACCTGATGCCTCCACCAGTTGCAAAACTACAACTCTCAGCATGCCCGGACAGCCTTTGGCTGTCCGGACATTCTGGAGTTGTAGTTTTGCAACAGCTGGAGGCACCATGTTTGGGAAACTCTGGCTTAGGAGTTTTCTGGGTCGGGTGCAACAATTCAATGCAGGATTCTGTGCTCCTAAATTCATCTGTATGGATGCTGCAGATCTGAGTTGGTCACATGTGCATATTGCTAATGCATTCTATAATCCACAATTCATCTGTATGGATGCAGCAGAGCTGAGTTGGTCACATGTGCATATTGCTAATGCATTCTGTAATCCACAATTCATCTGTATGGATGCAGCAGAGCTGAGTTGGTCACATGTGCATATTGCTAATGCATTCTGTAATCCACAATTCATCTGTATGGATGCAGCAGAGCTGAGTTGGTCACATGTGCATATTGCTAATGCATCTGTAATCCTCAATTCATCTGTATGAATGTAGCAGAGCTGAATGGGTGCTCAGCCTCTGCTCCTCTATGTGCTGGATGAGCTTATTGCTTAGGACAGGGTTTCCCAAACCTGATGCCTCCACCAGTTGCAAAACTACAACTCTCAGCATGCCCGGACAGCCTTTGGCTGTCCGGGCATTCTGGAGTTATAGTTTTGCAACAGCTGGAGGAACCATGTTTGGGAAACTCTGGCTTAGGAGTTTTGTGGGTCAGGTGCAACAATTCAATGCAGGATTCTGTGCTCCTCATTTCATCTGTATGAATGCAGCAGAGCTGAGTTGGTGCTCACCCTCTGCTCCTCTATGTGCTGGATGAGCTTATTGCTTAGGACAGTGTTTCCCAAACAGAGTGCCTCCAGCCTTTGGCTGTCCGGGCATGCTGGAGTTGAAGTTTTGCAACAGCTGGAGGCACCCTGTTTGGGAAACTCTGGTTTAGGAGTTTTGCGGGTCAGGTGCAGCAATTCAATGCAGGATTCTGTGCTCCTTAATTCATCTGTATAGATGCAGCAGAGCTGAGTTGGTCACATGTGCATATTGCTAATTCATTCTCTAATCCTCAGTTCATCTGTATGAATGCAGCAGAGCTGAGTTGGTCACATGTGCATATTGCTAATGCATTCTGTAATCCTCAGTTCATCTGTATAGATGCAGCAGAGCTGAGTTGGTCACGTGCATTTTGCTAATGCATTCTGTAATCCTCAGTTCATCTGTATAGATGCAGCAGAGCTGAGTTGGTGACATGTGCATATTGCTGTAATCCTCAGTTCATCTGTATGAATGCAGCAGAGCTGAGTTGGTCACGTGCATTTTGCTAATGCATTCTGTAACCCTCAGTTCATCTGTATAGATGCAGCAGAGCTGAGTTGGTCACATGTGCATATTGCTAATTCATTCTGTAATCCTCAGTTCATCTGTATAGATGCAGCAGAGCTGAGTTGTTCACATGTGCATATTGCTAATTCATTCTGTAAGCCTCAGTTCATCTGTATAGATGCAGCAGAGCTGAGTTGGTCAGATTAGTACATTGCAAATGGATTCTGTGCTCTTTTGCTTATCTATGCACATGTAGTCGAGATGAGTTGGTCGAATGAGTTTATTGCTTAGGACAGTATTTCCCAACCAGGTGCCTCCAGCTGTTGTAACTCCCAGCGTGCCCAGACAGCAAGGCTGAGTTGGTCCGGGTTGTACATTGCTAATGCATTCTGTCATTCTCAATTCATCTGTGTGAGTGCAGTAGAGCTGAGTTGGTCAGATTAGTACATTGCTAATGGATTCTGCGCTCCTCTGCTCATCTATGCACATGTAGTCGAGATGAGTTGGTTAGATGAGTTTATTGCTTAAAACAGTGTTTCCCAACCAGTGTGCCTCCAGCTGTTTCAAAACTACAACTCCCATTATTCCCAGGCAGCCTCCCAACCAGGCAGCAAAGCTACAACTCCCAGCATACCTGGACAGCCTTTGGCTTTACTTATGTCAGTGTTTCCCAACCAGTGTGACTCCAGCTGTTACAAAACTACAACTCCCATCATGCCTGGACAGCCTTTGGCTTTGCTTATGTCAGTGTTTCCCAACCAGTGTGACTCCAGCTGTTACAAAACTACAACTCCCAGCATGCCTGGACAGCCTTTGGCTTGGCTAATATCAGTGTTTCCCAACCAGTGTGACTCCAGCTGTTGCAAAACTACAACTCCCAGCATGCCTGGACAGCGTTTGGCTTTGCTTATGTCAGAGTTTCCCAACCAGTGTGACTCCAGCTGTTACTAAACTACAACTCCCAGCATGCCTGGACAGCCTTTGGCTTTGCTTATGTCAGTGTTTCCCAACCAGTGTGACTCCAGCTGTTACTAAACTACAACTCCCAGCATGCCTGGACAGCCTTTGGTTTTGCTTATGTCAGTGTTTCCCAACCAGTGTGACTCCAGCTTTTACTAAACTACAACTCCCAGCATGTCCGGACAGCCGTTGGCTGTCCGGTCATGCTGGGAGTTGTAGTTTTGCACCAGCTGGAGGCACCCTGGTTGGGAAACACTGGTAGAGAAGTTATATGGGTGCAGCGGAGCTGAGTTGGTCAGATGGATTCTTTTGCTGCTTTGCTCATCTATGGGTTGGCCAGATAAGCCTATTGCTTAAGAGTTATGTGGCTGCAGCAGAGCTGAATTGCTTGGATGTTGCAAACTATCTGTATGGATACAGTTGAGCAGAGCTGACTGGGTGTGCATTTTTCTAATGCATTTTGTGTTGTTTTGTTTATGATTACAAGTTGTGTGTTTTGCTTATGTATGTGAGTGCAGCAGAGCTGAGTTGGTTACATGAACATATAGCTAATTATTTCGATAGATGCGGCTGAGCTGAAGTGGTTGGATGTGCATTGTGCATTCTTTTTCCCGTCCCCTTGTGTGCAGCCTATTACTAATGCATTCATTTCTCTTCTGCTCATCTCTATAGATCAGTGTTCCTCAACCAGTGTGCCTCCAGCTGTACTTGTTGGCTGCCCGGGAATGTTGGGAGTTGTAGTTTTGCAACAGCTGGGAGGTCCGCAGTTTGGAAAGCACTGGTCTAGGCTGTCTGGGCATGCTGGGAGTTGTAGTTTTGCAACAGCTCGGAGGTCCACAGTTTGGAAAGCACTGGTCTAGGCTGTCTCGGCATGCTGGGAATTGTCGTTTTCAATAGCGCAGAGGTCCGCAAACTGTGGAAAGCACTGGTCTAGGCTGTCTGGGCATGCTGGGAGTTGTAGTTTTGCAACAGCCCGGAGGTCCACAGTTTGGAAAGCACTGGTCTAGGCTGTCTGGGCATGCTGGGAGTTGTAGTTTTGCAACAGCTGGGATGTCCACAGTTTGTAAAGCACTGTTCTAGGCTGTCCGGGCATCCTGGAGGTTGTAGTTTTGCAACTGCTGGAGGCACCCTGGTTGGGAAACACTGGCTCATAGACTTATCCGCCATTGCCTTTGCATAGTATTACTCTGGCAGACCCGTACCAAGTACGAGTGCCCACTAAGGGCACCACCCCAAGTAGTGCTGCACACTGAGCATGCTCATTGCCCTGAACACAAGGCCTGAGACTCAATACTTGCATAAGCCACTAGGTTGCGCTCTTTGTGGCCCCATAGGGCCCCTGCGCTGCCTTTCCACAACCTTGGAGCCTTTCAGGGTCTTCATGTCGCTTCCGTTATAACCAGATACAATGTTGCACAGATACAGTAATTCTGCAATGTTCCGGCCTGGAATCCGCATTCTGTTGCCGCATACCGTTCCTGCCGCGCACAACAAGGCGCCATAGTCCTCCCGTAACAATGAATATACAGATTTGCCGGCTGTTGTCCTTGAGGAAGACGTGTGATATATTATTACTAATTCATTTATCCTCCTGCTCCATTTCCATCTTGTAATCGACTCAGGGACAAGTGGTGCGTTTTCACCAACCTCGTTCTTTTATTCATTTATTTATTATTATTATTTTTTTTTTTTACCAGAATTTCCATATTCCTTGTGTGCGGATCTTCTACACATCTGACATTTATAGGATAATCAGATTTTAGCTCCAGCCTTTCTGGTTTCGGTTTTGCAGAGAAGTCGCAAAAGAGAAGTTTCTAGAAATGATGGATTGAAGGCGACCTTTAGGCTCCTCCCCCTGATTTAGGCCCCTCCCTGTCAGTCAGTGGTGTATAAGTTGCTTGTAGTTTATAATCATTCTGTCCTTACAATAATGATTATTATTTCATCATGCAGTGACTTCCAACAGCCAATCCGAGCGAGCAGAACTGCAGCGCAAAGTATGGGGGACAAGGATATTATACAGATTAAAGGGGTATTCCAGGAAAAACCTTATATATATATATATATATATATATATATATATCTCAACTGGCTCCAGAAAGTTAAACAGATTTGTAAATGACTTCTATTAAAAAATCGTAATCCTTCCAATAATTATCAGCTGCTGAAGTTGAGTTGTTCTTTTCTGTCTGACAACAGTGCTCTCTGCTGACATCTCTGCTTGTCTTGGGAACTGCACAGAGTAGAAGACTTTTGCTATGGGGATTTGCTTCTACTCTGGACAGTTCCCGAGACAGGTGTCATCAGAGAGCACTTAGACAGAAAAGAACAACTCAACTTCAGCAGCTCATAAGTACTGAAAGGATTAAGATTTTTTTAATAGAAGTAATTTACAAATCTGTTTAACTTATTGGAGCCAGTTGATTTATATATATATATATATATATATATATATATATATACATATATAAAAGTTTTTTTTCCTGGATAACCCCTTTAAATTTATCATTTTTACAATGATATACACAGGTGATCACTTTTTATTTGCAGACTATGGTGCGAATTTAATCTGATGTATCAATATATATATATATATACACATATACTGTTTATGTATGTGTGTGTATGTATATATATATATATATATATATATATATATATCTACGTCTTTGCTTCTAATGGAGTGGAGCTGCAGTGTAAAGCATAGGAAGCAGAGACAGGGCAACATCCTCTGATAAAACATGGAGGTGGATTTTAGACTACAACAGTATATAGCAGTGTTTCCCAACCAGGGTGCCTCCAGCTGTTGCAAAACAACAACTCCCAGCATTCCCGGACAGCCAAAGGCTGTCCAGGAATGCTGTGAGTTGTTGTTTTGCAACAGCTGGAGGCACCCTGGTTGGGAAACACTGGTCTATAGTAGTCGATGCATGGAGGCACGGATCATGACCGATCATTGCTGTGCACTAATGGAGTGGAGCTGCAGTGTAAAGCATGGAGGACAGACACATGGCAGCCATTGGAGCATCTAATGAGACTTTCTTCAGGACAAGTTGCTCGTTGCCTTCGTGATGTGCGATTTAATGCGGAGACGTCCCGCATGGCGTCTTTAATAACTTCCTTATCCGTGTCTCCCAAGTAAATAATTTATCTTTGTAAATCACTTATAATAAACCAGGACAATGAGAGCGAGCGCCGTCCCCCGAGCGAGCGCAGAATTATATAGAAAACTGTGACAATCCTATTGAATAATTTAACATTAGGCAAAATTGGAGTAAACAGTATGAATGGCGCAGGGCGATGCATGGGTGTAACGCCGACCGCGCAGGACGCTGCACATGTTATTAAAGGGGTAATCCAGGAAAAAACTTTTCATATATACATATATATATATACTAGCTGAGTACCCGGTGTTGCCCGGTTTTTCGTTCCTCATCCTTGTTGGGGAGGAAAATCAACAAAGGAGGAAGCTTTTGACTTCATATCCCATCCCCATATATTGTTGTCATATCCCGTCCTCATACCCCGATCTCCTATCCCGACCTCCTATCTCGTCCTCATATCCCGTCCTCATACCCCGTCCTCATACCCCGACCTCCTATCCCGACCTCCTATTCCGTCCTCCTATCCCATCCTCATACCCCGACCTCCTATCCCGACCTCCTATTCCGTCCTCCTATCCCGACCTCCTATCCCGACCTCCTATTCCGTCCTCCTATCCCGTCCTCATATCCCGTCCTCATACCCCGTCCTCCTATCCCGTCCTCCTATCCCGTCCTCCTATCTCGACCTCCTATCCCGTCCTCCTATCTCCACCTCCTATGCCAACCTCCTATCTCAACCTCCTATCCAGGCCTCCTATCCTGACCTCCTATCTCGACCTCCTATCCCGTCCTCCTATCCCGTCCTCATATCCCGTCCTCATACCCCGATCTCCTATCCCGACCTCCTATCTCGTCCTCATATCCCGTCCTCATACCCCGTCCTCATACCCCGACCTCCTATCCCGACCTCCTATTCCGTCCTCCTATCCCATCCTCATACCCCGACCTCCTATCCCGACCTCCTATTCCGTCCTCCTATCCCGACCTCCTATCCCGACCTCCTATTCCGTCCTCCTATCCCGTCCTCATACCCCGTCCTCCTATCCCGTCCTCCTATCCCGTCCTCCTATCTCGACCTCCTATCCCGTCCTCCTATCTCCACCTCCTATGCCAACCTCCTATCTCAACCTCCTATCCAGGCCTCCTATCCTGACCTCCTATCTCGACCTCCTATCCCGTGCTCCTATCCCGTCCTCCTATCCCATCCTCCTATCCCGTCCTCCTATCTCGACCTCCTATCCCGTCCTTCTATCTGTCCTCCTATCCCGTCCTCCTATCCCGTCCTCCTATCCTGACCTCCTATCCTGACCTCCTATCCCGGCTTCCTATCCCATCCTCCTATCTCCACCTCCTATCTCAACCTCCTATCCCCACCGCCTATCCCGATCATCCCGTCCTCCTATCTTGACCTCCTATCCTGACCTCCCATCCTGTCCTCATATCCCGACCCGTAATATGTGTATCAGGTAATGAAATATCTCCAGCCGTACGGAAGTTATATGGGAACATACATTTCCCATTGATTTGCATGGGACTTTAAACAAAAAACCCGACCCTCACAAATGGGGGTAGTTAAGGGTTAAATTAACTATTCTATATTTTAAGTGGATATATAAGTAAGGGTGGGTTCACACTACGTTTTGACCACAGTTTTAGGTCCGGTTGTAAAAGCGCATACGGCGCAAAAATGAGCCGACCGGACCGAACGTTTCACTCCGGTCGGCTCATTGAAATGAATGACATACGGGAGCGCATACGGTGACATACGGGAGCGCGAGCTTTTAGCTCCCCCCTGCCGTATGCGCTCCCGTATGGGACAAAACGTAGTGTGGACCCAGCCTAACATGTGACCAAGTATTATCGAAATATCTCCAGCCGTTTGGAAGTTATATATATTTCCCATAGACTTGTATGGGACTTTAAACACAAACCCCGCCCCTGGCAAATGGGGGTGAGTAAGGGTTAAATTACCGATCCTATGTTTGTTGTTGACATATAAGTAACATGTGACCAAGTTTCATGTTAATATCTTTAGCCGTTTGGACGTGATGCTGGAGCATACACATATACATACATATATATATACATACATACATACATACACACACACACACATTGAGTTTTATATATATATATATAGACATATATATCAACTGGCTCCAGAAAGTTAAACAGATTAGCACATTACTTCTATTAAAAAATCTTAATCCTTCCAATAATTATCAGCTGCTGAAGTTGAGTTGTTCTTTTCTGTCTGGCAACAGTGCTCTCTGCTGACACCTCTGTCTGTCTCGGGAACTGCACAGAGTAGGAGAGGTTTGCTATGGGGATTTGCTTCTACTCCGGACAGTTCCCGAGACACGTGTCATCAGAGAGCACTTAGACAGAAAAAAAAACAACTCAACTTCAGCAGTTCGTAAGTACTGGAAGGATTAAGATTTTTTAATAGAAGTAATTTACAAATCTGTTTAACTTTCTGGAGCCAGTTGATATATCTAAAAAAAAGCATTTCCTGGATAACCCCTTTAAATTTCCCTGCCATTTATTTAGGATTTCTGATGGGTTCCACTGCAGTACAAGGAGGAAATGATGGTCTGATACAGTATCATTCTTGGCTCCGCCCTTTAACTTAGGCTCCTCCCCTAAGTTTATGTGTCTTCTGCCTCACTGGGGGTTTAGTTGTTATAAGTTCTAATCTTTGGTCCTTGTTGTGATGGAAATCATCTCTATATACATTGGTTCCCTGGTACGAACTGGTGCCAGAACGTTACACAGATTTGTAAATTACTTCTTAATGAAAATCTTAATCCTTCCAGTACTTATCAGCTGCTGTGTGCTGCACAAGAAGTTGTGTACTTCTTTCCAGTCTGACCACACTGCTCTCTGCTGACACCTCTGTCTGTGTCTGGAACTGTCCGGAGCTGGAGAAAAGCCCCATAGGAAACCAATGCTGCTCTGGACAGTTCATCACATTTTTTCTATGATACAATTGTTTCCAGTCTTGGTGATGGACTCCAGGCTGATACATTGTATCTACCTCTATATCTGTGCAGCAGGCATGCTGGGAGTTGTAGTTTTGCAACCACTGGGGGCGGGGGCACATTTTGGAGACCACTGCACTAGGTATATTAGAAATGTTCATCACTTTTTTTCTATGATACAATTGTTTCCAGTCTTGATGATGGACTCCAGGCTGATACATTGTATCTACATCTGTGCTGCAGGCATGCTGGGAGTTGTAGTTTTGCAAACATCTGGAGGTCCACAGTTTGGAGACCACTGGTATAGGAGGAGCAGGGGGTCTCTCTGCATGTAGCCTGCTCAGCCCCCCCATCCTATACCAAACCATATAGCGGAGACAATGGCTCTTTGAATGACGCTGACGTTATCTCAGTCCTAGTTAAGGCCCCGAAAACAACAGGCAGCGAATGGTTAATGGACTCCTTCCAGCTCCGGCTCACCCACACATAGTCTCTGTATGAGCGCACGGTACCGGGAGCCAAAAGAAGCATTTGGAAAGGTAGACCCCGAAAAACAGATACATCAATACAGATCCCAGGTTGTGAGTGCAGAATCATTTATACCGCCACATCTAACTCACCCAGCGCTGTATACAGGGGAGGAAGGGGTATACAGGGGAGGAAGGGGTATACAGAGGAGGAAAGGGGTATACAGGGGAGGAAAGTGATATACAGGGGAGGAAGGGGTATACAGGGGAGGAAAGGGGTATACAGGGGAGGAAAGTGGTATACAGGGGAGGAAGGGGTATACAGGGGAGGAAAGGGGTATACAGGGGAGGAAGGGGTATACAGGGGAGGAAAGTGGTATACAGGAGAGGAAAGGGGTATACAGGGGAGGAAAGGGGTATACAGGGGAGGAAAGGGGTATACAGGGGAGGAAAGAGGTATACAGGGGAGGAAAGAGGTATTCAGGGGAGGAAAGAGGTATACAGGGGAGGAAAGAGGTATATAGAAGAGGAAAGGGGTATACAGGGGAGGAAAGGGGTATACAGGGGAGGAAGGGGTATATAGAAGAGGAAAGGGGTATACAGGGGAGGAAAGGGGTATACAGGGGAGGAAAGAGGTATACAGGGGAGGAAAGAGGTATACAGGGGAGGAAAGAGGTATATAGAAGAGGAAAGGGGTATACAGGGGAGGAAAGGGGTATACAGGGGAGGAAAGAGGTATACAGGGGAGGAAAGAGGTATACAGGGGAGGAAAGAGGTATATAGAAGAGGAAAGGGGTATACAGGGGAGGAAAGGGGTATACAGGGGAGGAAGGGGTATATAGAAGAGGAAAGGGGTATACAGGGGAGGAAAGCGGTATACAGGGCAACCAGCAAAACAAAAAAAAACATGGACTGGGAGGCCGCAGGGGCAAATGGGGCAAAAATGGTGGATATGGTGTAGTGGTAACTGCTGAGTGTAGGCTGTGCACTGTATGGCACTAATATTCAGCACTGTATGGCACTAATATTCAGCACTGTATGACACTAATATTCAGCACTGTATGGCACTAATATTCAGCACTGTATGGCACTAATATTCAGCACTGTATGGCACTAATATTCAGCACTGTATGGCACTAATATTCAGCACTGTATGGCACTAATATTCAGCACTGTATGGCACTAATATTCAGCACTGTATGGCACTAATATTCAGCACTGTATGGCACTAATATTCAGCACTGTATGGCACTAATATTCAGCACTGTATGGCACTAATATTCAGCACTGTATGACACTAATATTCAGCACTGTATGGCACTAATATTCAGCACTGTATGGCACTAATATTCAGCACTGTATGGCACTAATATTCAGCACTGTATGGCACTAATATTCAGCACTGTATGGCACTAATATTCAGCACTGTATGGCACTAATATTCAGCACTGTATGGCACTAATATTCAGCACTGTATGGCACTAATATTCAGTACTGTATGGCACTAATATTCAGCACTGTATGGCACTAATATTCAGCACTGTATGGCACTAATATTCAGCACTGTATGGCACTAATATTCAGCACTGTATGGCACTAATATTCAGCACTGTATGGCACTAATATTCAGCACTGTATGGCACTAATATTCAGCACTGTATGGCACTAATATTCAGCACTGTATGGCACTAATATTCAGCACTGTATGGCACTAATATTCAGCACTGTATGGCACTAATATTCAGCACTGTATGGCACTAATATTCAGCACTGTATGACACTAATATTCAGCACTGTATGGCACTAATATTCAGCACTGTATGGCACTAATATTCAGCACTGTATGGCACTAATATTCAGCACTGTATGGCACTAATATTCAGCACTGTATGGCACTAATATTCAGCACTGTATGGCACTAATATTCAGCACTGTATGGCACTAATATTCAGCACTGTATGGCACTAATATTCAGCACTGTATGGCACTAATATTCAGCACTGTATGGCACTAATATTCAGCACTGTATGGCACTAATATTCAGCACTGTATGGCACTAATATTCAGCACTGTATGGCACTAATATTCAGCACTGTATGACACTAATATTCAGCACTGTATGGCACTAATATTCAGCACTGTATGACACTAATATTCAGCACTGTATGTTAGTATTGTTTAGCCACAGGAATGTATTTTAAACAGTTTTCTATTATTATTGCATTATATTGTACTGTATTGCGGTATTGCTTTGCCACTGTAGGTTGCTATTATGGTTATTACTGTGAGTTACTGGATGAGACCTGCTCAGGATGAGGTTTTTCCAACCAAGGTGCCTCCAGCAGTTGCAAAATTATAACTCCCAACATGACCGGACAACCGAATCATTTTTATGTATTTTATTTGCATTTGTTTATTTATTTAATGTATTTATTTATTATTTGATTTTTAACTACAACTCCCAGCATGCCTGAACAGCTGAAACATGTGTATGTATTTTCCTTGCATTTATATATTTGATGTATTTATTTATTCTTTAATATATATTAAAATATAATATATGATTTATTTATTTAAATGGGCACTGTCATTAAAACAAATGTTTGCTATTGCACTCCTTCACTCCTTATGGTAAATAAAAATAACCTTTCTAATGTACTCTGTTTAAAAAAAAAAAAAAATGAAGTTTTCTGTTTTATTTGTGTTTAAAAAATCTGCCACTAGGTGTCTCCCTACTTGTCCAGACCACATTTCCCCCCTACCCCCCATCTCTTGCACAGACTTTGGACTCCTGCTGTCCTGGCGGAAGTCCAAAAAACAGGAAATGCAGTCTGGAGTGCTGAGAGGGGGGGGGGGTGTGCAGCCTTAGCCAATCATAGCTCATCTCACACTGAATTACTCTGGGCTGTGTGTAATAGAGTGAGGGAGGAAGTTCTCCCCAGTATGGCTTCAGATGATGTCACGCCTGCTGGGGAACGCCCCTTCCCAGTCTGTGAATCTGAAAATACAGAACAATATCAGGGTAGAAAACTAAAAAATGATAAAAATAAAGGCCAGGGGTGGTTTATCATGATGGGGGCAGTGACCTGGGAGGATTATAACATGTAACAAGATCATGAGAGGTTCTCTTTAATGAATTATTTAAATAAACACATTTTTTTATTTAAAGGGATACTCCGGTGGAAAACATTTTGTTTTTAATCAACTGGTGCCAAAAAGTTAAACAGATTTGTAAATGACTTCTATTAAAAAAAATCTTTATCCTCCCAGTACTTCTTAGTGGCTGTATATTGCAGAGAAAGTTCTTTTGTTTTTGGATTTCTTTTTTTTTTTTCTGTCCACAGTGCTCTCTGCTGACACCTCTGTCTGTATCAGGAACTGTCCAGAGCATGAGAGGTTTGCAATGGGGATTTGCTCCTGTTCTGGACAGTTACTGATACAGACAGAGGTGTCAGCGGAGAGCACTGTGGACAGAAGAAAAAAAAAGAAATCCAAAAAGAAAAGAACTTTCTCTGTAGTATACAGCAGCTAATAAGTACTGGAAGGATAAAGATTTTTTTAATAGAAGTAATTTACAAATCTGTTTTTTGATTAAAAAGAAAATGTTTTCCATCGGAGTACCCCTTTAACAACATATGCAGTGGATATCTGTGTGGCAGCGCCAGGCATATGGCCATTCTTCTACCTTCTGATATCCACAGCATCAGTCACTCCAGTATCCATCCGGTGGGTCACACCCTTGCTGAGCAGCCGCCTCCCCTTCAGCGCCCCATTGTGTGGGTCATTGTTTCCCAACCAGGGTGCCTCCAGCTGTTGCAAAACTACAACTCGCAGCATGCTGGGAGTTGTAGTTTTGCAACAGCTGGAGGCCCCCTGGTTGGGAAACACTGGTGTGGGTGATAGTTTTGCAACAGCTGCAGGCACCCTGGTTGGGAAACACTGGTGTGGGTGATAGTTTTGCAACAGCTGGAGGCACCCTGTTGGGAAACACTGGTGTGGGGGATAGTTTTGCAACAGCTGCAGGCACTCTGGTTGGGAAACACTGGTGTGGCTGATAGTTTTGCAACAGCTGTAGGCACCCTGGTTGAGAAACACAGGTATGGGCGTATTACCCTACATATCCGACAGTATTGCACAAGGTGCCCCCACTTATCTTTTGTTTTTTTCTTCCCACAACTGTAACAAATCCTCAGCTGTGAGCAACCTAGTGCTCCTCGCAGCTGAGGATTTGTTACAGTTGTGTGAAGAAAAGCTGAAATGTTTCCCTTTACTGGCAGAAAGCAGAAATATAGAAAAGAGCTTTAAAAAAATTATATATAAATGAATAAATAAAAATAATTGCGGAAGTTCTTTCTTTTTGCAGCAATGTCTCTTTATTTACACGAGACCGGCTCTGTTAATGCTTCAAAAAATTCCATTCATTGCAAGCGGTATTGAAGAGGTGCCCATTGTCATGGTATTGTGATTAGGAGCCACGAGCCCTTTTTAGTTTTTAATCCTGCTGCAGAAGTCACAACATATAAAACGCTGCATCCTTGAAAAACTCTAAATGGTTGGAATGAGTCCTGTGCTTGTCAACCTTCAGCTGTAGCGACTATTATACAGATGTGGATACAGTGGGGATAATGTATCGAGAGTCGTCTCCAGCAGAATTCATGCTTTGTATCTTTTTATTCCCGTTCCCCCTCCCCCCCCCCTCATATTTGAAATTAAAGTGGACCCGTCGTCAACAAAAACTTTTTATATAATGTAGATAATACCATTATATGTATATTTGTAATATACATTGGTTAAGAAATGTGTATATTTTTTGTCCCTGCAGCTATTGTCTGTGTGTCTCTATGAGGAGACCAAATACAGGAAGTGAGGGTGCAGGGCTCTGTGCACTAAGAAAAAGCAGGACAGTGTGCACTGAGGCTCTATAACAGTGCTATTCAACCTGCGGACCTCCAGATGTTGCAAAACTACAACTCCCAGCATGCCCGGACAGCCAACGGCTGTCCGGGCATGCTGGGAGTTGTAGTTTTGCAACATCTGGAGGTCCGCAGGTTGAAGACCACTGCTCTATAACATCTTCCTGGCTCCTACATCAGGATGACTTCCAAAAAACGGACCTATGGGTGGAGGGTTATTCTCCTCAATTTATTTACAATTGATCACTAAGACCCTAAATTTACCACCCACTAAATAATATCTAAAATATAACTTTTATTTATTTCTCGCCATAAACGTTAAAATTTAAAGGGGATTCGTCTCCAGTAGGAATTATAATCAATGCATGATACTACATGCTATTATACATATGCATTGCTGTGGCTGCAGTCCACATGCAATGTTGCTGGGACAACCACTTTATATTAAAAACTGTCACACACTACCCCCCCGACGTTTCACCACAAACAGTGGCTTTATCGAGGGCTATGCATATGTATAATAGCATGTAGTATCATGCATTGATTATAATTCTTACTGGAGACGAATCCACTTTAAATTTTAACGTTTATGGCGAGAAATAAATAAAAGTTATATTTTAGATATTATTTAGTGGGTGGTAAATTTAGGGTCTACATCAGGATGATTGACAAGCCAGGAGCCGGCACAGATCCCTACTTGTCCCGCCCTCACTTCCTGTTTTTGGACTCCTCATAGAGACAAACAGAGAATAGCTGCAGGGACAAAAATATACACATTTCTTTGCAGAGAGAGAGAGAGGGGGTGTGAAGTCTGATCACTGCACCTGGTCATCTAATTAGGCTGCTGGGGCTGGAGGTCGCCCAGGTGAACGGATTAGACTCATAAGTGTGTCGGGGTTAGTTCACCTTATCTGCAGTTTTAATGCATTTTTGTAATTTGACCTATAATCATAATGGACATGTTCTAAGAAGACTTTAAGTCTTAAGGCTGCAGTCACATGTTACATTTTTACAGCATTTTGGATGCTTTTTCTACGTTTAGGTTTTTACATTTATTTGAAAAATAGCAACAAAATATCATCACAGTTGCCACATCTTTGGTAAATCGCAAAAAAAAATGGGTATAACTACTATATATCTTGATCCCATAGTGATAGCAGCAGCAGTATGCAGATAGAGATAGAGGGGAGGTATATAACTACTATATATCCTGATCCCATAGAGAAAGTAACAGCAGTATACAGATAGAGCTGGAGGGGAGGTGTATAACCTGTATATATCCTGATCCCATAGAGATCGCAGCAGCAGTATACAGATAGAGCTGTAGGGGAGGTGTATAACTACTATATATCTTGATCCTGTAGAGACGAGAGCAGCAGCAGTATACAGATAGAGCTGGAGGGAAGGTGTATAACTACTATATATACTGATCCCATAGAGATAGCAGCAGTATACAGATAGAGCTGGAGGAGAGGTGTATAACTACTATATATACTGATCCCATAGAGATAGCAGCAGTATACAGATAGAGCTGGAGGGGAGGAACAGTATGTATATTTACTCTATATATATATAAATATATACTGATCCCATAGAGATAGCAGCAGTATACAGATAGAGCTGAAGGGGAGGTACAGTATGTATATATATATATATATACTGATCCCATAGAGATAGCAGCAGTATACAGATAGAGCTGGAGGGGAGGTGTATAACATCTATATATACTGATCCCATAGAGATCTAGGAGCTAACAGGAGGGGTCTGGTAGGTGATGATGTCATCCTGTAGTTCACAGGAAGTCAGCTGATCCAGGACTGATTTCCTCTGACACATTGGCTCTTCTCTGGCACTGTGATTTTCCGTGGGTCAAACTGGTTATCACATGACCCAGTTACAGTAAAGCAATTCATAAATGTAGCTGTGCTGGAATAAAACCGGTGGCTTTGTAGTACTAGGGATGGTGAGTGCGCATGATAAAGGGGAAGAAAACCTGGACCTAACTTTTATTATTGCTATTATCTTCCTCCGGTTTGTGCTCCAGAGCTGCCGTTCCTCTTATGGACAGGGAGGTGCAGCCATGGGGGCGGCCATGTACAGAGGCTTCAGTCATTTTACATATCATCATTGTGGTTGTATGAGATGAAAAGATCTGAATTTCTTTCAGACACAGTGCCACTATTAACAATGGTTGTTTCTGTTATTGTAGTCGATTGGGGTTGAGCTGCAGTACCTGACACAGCCATGGACAAGGGTGGTACTGTTTATTGTAGAGAAAAGCAAAGCCTTTCATACAGTCTCTTTCTGTACCTCTTGCGACGTCAACCTAAAAACTGTCTTTTTTAAAGTTTTTGTAACTTTTTTAAATTTCTTCCTCATTTACTGTGAGTGAAGCGTCGCTGTCTCCTTCAGGTGCGGCTGATGGATGAACCTGGCTCCTCCATGTTCTCCCCGGTGTGCTGGGAGCAGATCCTTCTGCACAAACATCCTTGGCAGCTAAAGGAAGTTAGAATTAATAGCAGCCGCTCCTCACCCACAGTCATTACACAGCAGAGGTCATGTAGAGACTGTGCCCCAAGGGGTCACAGGGTATCTATAAAGGGGGTACTGATATAAGGGAGCTGTCCATGAAGAGGTACTAATCTAAAGGCGCTGTCCATAAAGAGGTACTGATCTAAAGGCACTGTCCATAAAGAGGTACTGATCTAAGGGAGCTGTCCATAAAGAGGTACTGATCTAAGGGAGCTGTCCATAAAGGGGGCACTGATTTAAAGGCGCTGGTACTGATCTAAGGGAGCTGTCCATAAAGAGGGTACTGATCTAAAGGCGCTGTCCATAAAGAGGTACTGATCTAAAGGCGCTGGTACTGATCTAAGGGAGCAGTCCATAAAGAGGTACTGATCTAAAGTCGGTGTCCATAAAGAGGTACTGATCTAAAGTCGGTGTCCATAAAGAGGTACTGATCTAAGTGAGCTGTCGATAAAGAGGTACTGATCAAAAGGCGCTGGTACTGATATAAGGGAGATGTCCATTAAGAGGTACTGATCTAAGGGAGCTGTCTATAAAGAGGGTACTGATCTAAGGGAGCTGTCCATAAAGAGGGTACTGATCTAAGGGAGCTGTCCATAAAGAGGTACTGATCTAAGTGAGCTGTTGATAAAGAGGTACTGATCTAAAGGCACTGGTACTGATATAAGGGAGATGTCCATTAAGAGGGTACTGATCTAAGGGAGCTGTCCATAAAGAGGTACTGATCTAAAGGCACTGTCCATAAAGAGGTACTGATCTAAGGGAGCTGTCCATAAAGAGGGCACTGATCTAAGGGAGCTGTCCATAAAGAGGTACTGATCTAAGGGAGCTGTCCATAAAGGGGGCACTGATCTAAAGGCGCTGGTACTGATCTAAGGGAGCTGTCCATAAAGAGGGTACTGATCTAAAGGCGCTGTCCATAAAGAGGTACTGATCTAAAGGCGCTGGTACTGATCTAAGGGAGCAGTCCATAAAGAGGTACTGATCTAAAGTCGGTGTCCATAAAGAGGTACTGATCTAAAGTCGGTGTCCATAAAGAGGTACTGATCTAAGTGAGCTGTCGATAAAGAGGTACTGATCAAAAGGCGCTGGTACTGATATAAGGGAGATGTCCATTAAGAGGTACTGATCTAAGGGAGCTGTCTATAAAGAGGGTACTGATCTAAGGGAGCTGTCCATAAAGAGGGTACTGATCTAAGGGAGCTGTCCATAAAGAGGGTACTGATCTAAGGGAGCTGTCCATAAAGAGGTACTGATCTAAGTGAGCTGTCGATAAAGAGGTACTGATCAAAAGGCGCTGGTACTGATATAAGGGAGATGTCCATTAAGAGGTACTGATCTAAGGGAGCTGTCCATAAAGAGGTACTGATCTAAAGGCACTGTCCATAAAGAGGTACTGATCTAAAGGCGCTGGTACTGATATAAGGGAGATGTCCATTAAGAGGGTACTGATCTAAGTGAGCTGTTGATAAAGAGGTACTGATCTAAAGGCACTGGTACTGATATAAGGGAGATGTCCATTAAGAGGGTACTGATCTAAGGGAGCTGTCCATAAAGAGGTACTGATCTAAAGGCACTGTCCATAAAGAGGTTCTGATCTAAAGGCGCTGTCCATAAAGAGGTACTGATCTAAAGGCGCTTGTACTGATCTAAGGGAGCTGTCCATAAAGAGGTACTGATCTAAGGAAGCTG